>NC_083354.1:117613021-117916051 GCF_030254825.1 Meriones unguiculatus
TGGTCCAGTCTGTCACAGCAATGTCCAATGATCCTGTTACCAACTTCTGTCTCAGTTAGATTACTGTCATTGTGATGAAACATCATGACCAAAAGCACCTTGGGGAGGAAAGGATTTATTTCACTCACAGTTCCATATATATATATAATAGAGCAGGAACCCAAAAAAGGCAGGAACCTGGAGGCAGGAGCTGATGTAGAGGCCACGGAGGACTGCTTTTTACTGGTTTCCTCAGTTTGCTTTCTTACAGAACCCAGGACCACCAGCCCAAAATACTCACAATAGCTTGACCTTCCCACACCAATCTCCAATTAAGGAAATGGTCTGCAGACTTGCCTGCATACAGTAGGTCTTCCAGAGGTATTGACCTCCCCACACCAATCTCTAATTAAGGAAATGGCCTGCAGACTTGCCTGCATACAGTAGGTCTTCCAGCGGTATTGACCTCCTCACACCAATCTCTAATTAAGGAAATGGCCTGCAGACTTGCCTGAATACAGCTGATCTTCCAGAGGTATTTTCTCAATTGGTGTTCCCTCCTCTCAAGATGACACAAAACTAGCCACCACCATCCACACTGAATATTTTGTCTTGAAGAATGTTCTATATGTGCCAAGAGAGGGCAAAGCTCTTAGAATTCTTGGCATCATAGCTGATAATTTTTAATACTTCCGGTTTTAAAGAAACAGGAGGGGGTGCAGATTAGTATTAAAGATAAAAAATAAATGGGATTTGTGTTAAAAATGGAATGCAAGGGGAAAAAGGCCCAAGGACAAGGAAGACCTGGGAATGCTTTGAAATGGTGTCTCATACATGTAAGTTCAGGCTCTTTGACAAATAGGGGATTTAAGAACTTTGTTTAAATAATTTAAGTTAGAAGTATACTGGCTTGAACAAAAGAGACCAATGCAGTTAACAATACATTTTAAAATTGTCTCAGAGGTGTTTTGTTTTTTTTTTTTTTTCTTATGCCATTTTATGACTTTTGGCTTAACCAAAATCTAATTTTTTTTAGTCACTGCGACTTTTAGCTTCTGTTTTCTTGTTAGCGTGTACCCAGTATTCTCTGCACAAGCGTGTGGAGTGTGTGTTTGCGCATGTGTGTCGTGTGTGTGCACCCATGTATGTGTGATATCTTGCAAAAGATGGTTAAAAGCAGGAATATAGTTTGAATTCATGGCTATATATCTGACCTATTTATTTTCATTTACCTGTATCAACTCCATTTAAAGTCCACTTAGTTTCCACACGGTTGGGCTAGTAAAAACACCAGTCACTCCACCCTCTGATCCCCACAGGCTGTCACAGAGTGACACCATCACTTGGCAGGATGGGTGTGCAATTGTCCATTGGGACTCTGCACGGCAGCAGATGACTTGAGAGCTCACAGAAGGGGTACAGGGTGGAGCAGAGCAGTGAGGAAGGGCCGACAGGAGGCAGCAAGCTTCTGGAAGAAAAGAGAACGAAAGGCAAATGATAAGGAGGCAGAGAAGAAAAGATAGGCATGAATGAATAGTGCTAATTTTAAATAAATGTATAAAAGTACATAGAAGAGGAGATAAAAAGAAGGGATGGTCTGAAGAGAAATGAAGGGTATTAAGAAGCCCACACTTGTCAGTTTACAGGCAAAAGTCACTTTACAAATTCTACAATTCAATTCTGTTTTAGAACATGGGCAGTTTGCATTCCCCCCCCCACCCCACCCCCGTTTATAGGCACATCTTCTTATTTCAGTAAGGGCAAAATACAGGAAACTGCCTGGGACACCTCATGACAGCTCTTTGAACTACAAGCATCCTGAAGTGGATGGAAGCATCAGCGTTTCCTTACATGCAGTTCCTGCTCCTGGTTTCCAGCTGCAGGCGGGGGCGGGGCGGGGGGGGGGAATCCCAGAATAAGGGAAATGCATGCTTAAACATTCAGCGGGCACGCCCCTTGGCTTCTATGGCCGATTTTCGGATATCTCATCTGGGATAATGAAGAGCGAAACTGCAGAGCGAGCACCCGCGAGTGCTCCCAGAGATTCACTTCCGACTCTTAACAAATACTGAACACTCCACAGAAAGACAGCACAAAGCTTGATTGTTGTGTACAGGGCGCCCTTTGCTGTGCAGGAGCCTCCAGGAGCCTCCTGTGTGATCTTACCCTCAACCCACTTCAGCTTTCTAGAAATTGCCCAGTTACCCGACGAACCAGAAAGCACAGGCGTGGGTGTTCACCTGTAACCCGTCCTTCCTTTCTTTTCCTGCTCTGGTATTTCCTGGCTTCTCTGAACATTGAGTACTTACTTGAAAGCAGCACTGATCCCGCCCTGTGACATCTGTAGATGTAGCATAGTGCTTGGTTCGCAGTAGGTAAACTGGGTGTATTTGTTGAATAAGCAACTGTTGCTACAGTCACCTGGTAGCATGTCACGCCTGGGTTTTATTTTGATGTGTTAGCAGCATGTCACTAAATAAGCATCTCAGATTCTGCTTTGCTATATGCACAGAAGAATAGTAAGTAACATTATACCGTGGTAAGATTTCTTTTTACTTGAATATGTGAACATTTGAAATTGCAAGTGTGCATATTTTTAGTAAATACATCCTAAGAAAATATGAGGAGATGTGTGCTTGAGATGAAAAGATGGTGATTTTCCTTAGGTCCTTCAAAATGATCAGTAATGCAGAAACTGCTTGAAAACTCTTCTAGGTCGGGCTGGGAGATAACTTGCTGTCAGAGTGCTCCTTTAGTGGAAAGTATTAGTTTTTAGTTTTTTTCCCAAGTATGACAAATACAAACAGTTCCCTCCCAGGAAGCTCTTGCAAGGTTTTGTGTGATAGGGTGTGTATTAAAACTTTTTAAGTAACTACCCCATTAATTTTTATAATTTTAGAATATTGGAATTTTACAGAATCTGTACTACGTAAATACGATTGACAGACTGGATCATATAAAATTTGTAATATATATCTATTTGGCCTCTTGGCAGCAGTGTGCCCACACAGCTACTGGGCCACATGTCACTCTTCTATAAAATGACGACAGGAATGCCTTAACTCAGCGCTGGTGTGAGAGCCACGTGAGTTAACATCTCAGGGTGGCTGACGTTCTGTGGGTGCTGAGCAAGTATTGGCTGTTAGAGTAATTGACAAAGGTATTTCGTTGTGTGTCTTTCATAATTTAAACAGAGCTGATTGATTTCTAGAGGGCAAGAAATGGTATTTCATGATCCCTTCTAATCATTTTGGGCAAGTCACATTATTTCTCTGTAACTTGATTTTTTTTTTCATGTATAATTTGGTTAGGATTTGATTTAATTATTGCAAATACAGAGTTTATAATAAAACCATGTATCTTGCTATTATTTAGTTGAGACAGAAAGTTTGGAAAGCTAAACTTCATCTTCTTTTATGAATTTTTACTCAGAACATATGAACCTCACACACAGGAAAGTATTTGAATTGATGTGAGCATTTATTATGCTGAACTTGTCAGGAGATTCTCCATGTCTTATCTAGATAAATGGGTTATTTGGCAATTTCACTCATTCCTATTATTCCAAGTAATAACACTCACAAACTCAGATAATGACCTCCCTCTGTGTGTCGTTAAGAGAACCTTAGGCTAGTTGGAACTTGAACCTTCCGTTAGCTTCAGTGTCCCCCTACTTACACAGAACACTGTGGCCAGCATGAACGCATTCAAAGCGTTAGGACACAGGCTTCATTCATGTACAGACGTTTTCCTCTCCTTGTTCTAATTCTGTCCATGTATTATGGTATGAAAAACCCTCTTTATAAAAAAAAAAAAGCAATGGACACTAGCTCAACAGCCTGAAAAAAATGTAGAACTAAAGATGTGATTTAAATATAACATTTTTGTTACAGTAAGAATTTGTTGGGTCCATTGAGATCATTCAATGGATAAAGCTGCTTTCTATAGAAGTTTGAAGAATTGAATTCAATTTCTGGAAGCCGTGTAAAGGTGGAAGAAAAAAAAAACAGTACATAAAACTGTTTCGTTACTCCATATTTGTGCCATGACTCCACATTATATACATAATGTGTATATTTATATAATCACACAAACCAAACATACACACCAGTAGTAAATAGTAATGGTGATAATGATAATAACAATAATAAGATTTCAAAAAAGAAATTTCAGGTTTAAGGCTCGTTGGAGAGAGACTCTGTGACCTTGATGAGCAGCAAAGTGATGAGCCACAGGAGGCCAAAAGGCAGTTTGGCTCAGCAAGACTCAGTAGCTGGTGTTCGTTCAAACTTCAGGAGTCTGCCCCCAAGTGGTTTATTTTAGGCATATTTAAGCACAATTTGGCAAGAACTGTTTTGGTGATAGTTAACTCAGCCATGCATGCACAACAAAGAAGACATAAGCATCAGAAGCGACTGCACCCAAACTCCTTGTAAAGTCCAAAGGACAGGTTCTATAAATAGACTAAGAAAATCAGATTTCTGATAACAATCTGGGGGGGAGGATCCAGTATCAGAAAATCCACAGCCATACAGATAGCACAAAGGCCACTAGGTGAGAAAGCTTGACTGCTCCAGCGTTTCGGAGAAGAACAGGTTTTGGATTTCTTCTCTAGAAGGAATAACCCTGTGTGCCTACCATTCCAGGTTGCTCTAGTGCAGGTTTGTGAGCACAAAGGCCTCCATTCCCCCTACAAAGTCGTACAGATATTTGTGTTAAAATGTGTTTATAATTTCATTTTTGCTTTTTTTTTAAGAAAAATCTAAAAATAAAGATTATATATAAAACACAAATGCAATGGAAGCCAACTCATCAGATCTTAATTATGTGTACAATAATCTCACTTATTAACTATGACAGAAGTTTATTGTTGCGATCAATGTTTCTATTTTTTTCTTTTTTAAATATGGAAAACATGTTTTATTTATTTATTTATTTTTATTAATTACACTTTATTCACTTTGTATCCCCCATAAGCCCCTCCTTCCTTCCCTCCTGGGAAAACACGTTTTTACTAATTAACTTTGTAGTCTGATTGAGTCTTGACATAACTGACATCGTGCATACAATGAGATATCATCAGATGTGAATACTTAATTATCACATTCAAATTTTGATTTTTTTAAAAATTTGACTTTGTAAGTTTAAATTTTAATGAGCTGATTTTTGAGGCAGTATTTGATGTACTCCAGGCTGGTTTCAAACTTATTATGTACCCAAATAACCAAGGATAACCTTTGAAGTACCGAGCTTCCTGTCTCCTCTTCCCAAGTGCTAGGATTATAGATTTATACCATAATGCTCAGTTTTATGGAGTACTAGGGATCACACCTAGGGTTTTATGTGTCCTAGGCAAGCACTATAGCCCTTGAGTTACATCCACAGACTCTCACACTCCTTTTGCTTTTCTTAAAATTTGAGAGGAGGGCACAATGGTAGTATAGCTCCAATCTAGAGTGTTATTGGAGGCCTGTTGCGGTACTTGGAGTCTGAACCACCTTCCATGAGTTACCTCCTCCCTCTGCACAGAGAGACAGGAGATTCCTAGCTCTTGTGTTTACACAACATACTTTCCATGTCCAAATCTCCTCTCTCCACTGTTGTAGAAATAGATGCAATCAGCCCTTTAGAGAATCCCAGGAAGAACACTGAGAGGTTAGTTCAGGGAAGGTAGAGTGACTGGAGAGGTTATTTCTTATTTCATAGTCACTCTCTGTGCTGATCCTATGTGCAAACCCTTTTGTGCTTGTTTCTAGTCTTTGGAATATTCATTTCTTCATGAATACTTCCTGCATTACTTTTGCAGGTTTTGTGAATCACTCTCCATGTGTATAAGATTATAATAGTTAAAAGATTGGTTCATATTTCCTTACAATGCCAAATTTTATTATGTACAAAGGCAAATGGACCCTAAGTCAGGTGTTTAGGAATCTTTTTCCTTCAAGCTCTTATTTCCTCCCAGTGAACATGTAGAGGTCTAGACACCTTTCCTTTTTAATATTTCTTTGTTGTCATCCATCTCTGGTGCTTAAAGGTTATACTATAAGCAAACTAAATGGTAAAACCAGTCCTTCCTAGCACTTGGTGAGGAAAAGCACATTATTGCGAGTTTATACCCTTTCAGGACATAAATGAGGCCCAGTGTCTTCAGGCAGCTCTTCAGATACCAGTGTACTGCTGTCTGTGTGTCATTCATGTTGTTAAGTTGTCACTCACCCCACACCTAGGAGCTTTGCATGCTTTCTGTTTTTATGAGTCATCCATATTGTTGAGGGGAGTTATGATGTTATTGACTGCATCTAATCTTATATAGTCAGACACCTTCATAAGTGCTGTTGTGGATGCATTCTCTAAAACTTGACATCCGTAGTCTAAATGACTGTCACCTAAGAGACAGCACCCATCCTATCCTTGATCCAAAGGAACAGCCACAACTTAACTTTGAAATTCTAAATATAAATAACACTTTTGAATAATAGATAGCTTCAATAGAAGTCATTGTTCAACGAAATTGGAGGTACCTATTTTTGAATCATCCTCCCAAACTGCTTGCTTTTTTTTTTTAAGCAAACAACAGAAAAGGATCTAGTGTTTTTCTTCATTTATAGATATGTGAAATTTCTTTGGTTTTCATAGTCTAGTAAGATTCCATGAAGTTCTCTTTGAATGATGCTTTAGTCAGTTTCTTCTTTTGAGAAAGGCAAAGCAGAAGATTACTCAACTAGCTCCAATTTAGCATCTGTAAGGAAAACATCTTGAATAAGTCATTTGATTCATATTGTGATGTTAAGCTGTTGCTTGGAATACAGTGTGTTGAATAGGTTTTATAGGAATGCTATTTATGCATAGCTGGCTGGTAAGAATGACAAGTCATTTTCTGGTAACTGTGTAATAAGAGTGAAATGATCTGAGTAGTCATTGAAATGCAAACAATGGGAAAACTTAAATTTGGTGCTGAGCATATGGTGAACATTCTGAGAAGAGGCAGGGGTTTTGAAAGGATAGTGTCTTTCAGTTTTTAAAAACCTTAATTTTAGTTGGCAGAGAAAACCCAACGGGGATGTCTGCAACACCAAACCAAGGGGAAGAAGAGATCCATGTGCCAAAACACCAGGAAGAAACACAACCGGACTCCATGGCCAGATGCCCCTCACCCTTATCATCAGAACGTAAGCCTCTCCCTCTTCTTTTGATTGGTTTCTCTACCTTGTTTTTGCTTTGGAAAAATATTATAACATCATATTATTATAACATAAATAATATAAAATAATACTGAATTAAAGCAATGTAAAAATGATAATATATTATTTAACACAATCAAAACAATCTCTGCTTCTATGGTGTAAAGTAAGATGGATCATGAACAAAGTACTTCAAATCCTAAAGTTTTGATTTTCTAGTTCCTATATTTGTTTGATCATTTTCTTTTCCTCAAATACATTCTTCTTACTGGTAGGTAAAATGTACATCATCCATCAAATTCTGTGCTTTGTCTTGTAACCATCACCCAACAGAAGGAAACAGTGTAGTACTTTCCCAGTCTGGCTCAGAACTCTTAATCTTCAGTCAGAAGACTGAAAGTAAAGTTGTGTGCCACCACACCAGCCTTTGAATCATTTCTTCTTTCTTTCTTTGATTTGTATTTCTTTTAATTTAAACTTTTCTTTTTTTTTTTTTTTACACTTTATTCACTTTACATCCAATTGTAACCCTCTCCCTCATCTCCTCCTGGTCCCATCTCTCACTCCCTCTTTCCCCCTGTTCCCCTTCCCTGGTCCTCAGAAAGGCGGAGCCCTCCTCCCCTACCATCTGACCACAGCCTATCAAATTTCATTATTACTGCCTGCATCCTCTTCCTCTCTGGTCTGGCAAGGCTGCCCCACCAGGGGGAAATGATCAGAGATCAGGCAACAGAGTGCATGCCAGAGACAGCTCTAGCTTCCATTAATAGGGAATCCACATGGAGACTGAGCTGCCTATGGACTACATCTGAGGTCTAGATCCTCTCCATGCTTGGTCCTTGATTGGTGTATCAGTCTCTACAGGTCCCTCTGGACCCAGATTTATTGGCTTTGTTGGTATCCTTGTGGAGCTCCTGGCCCCTCAGAGTCCTTCTATCCTCCCAGCTCTTCCATAAGACATTCTGGGCTCTGCTCAAAGTTTGACTGTGAGTCTCAGCATCTGCTTCAATCCCCTGTTGGGAGGAGTCTTTCAAAGGACAACTATGGTATGCTCCGTTTCTGTTCCCTCTTTATAAATATATGTAAATAAATATATATACATAATTCATTCATATATATATGAATATAAAACCTGAATGTAAGCTTTAACAAAATAGTTTTTGAAAATTAATTATTTGGTACACGATTATTTCTTTTAAATATTAGTTAATAAGAATGACCTGCTTGACAAGATGCATTCACTGATGCAATGGTGGCAAATGGGGGTATGACAGAACATTATATGGGGGTAGCCAAACCATTTCTAATTGGGTTTGATGCCCATTATACAAGACAAAGTTGATGCCTTATACTGTAAATGTGGTCAGGAGCCTGTAGCTAGGAAGGCCACAGGCCCAAAGAGAGAAGCTACTGCTGTTATTTTGCTAAATAGAGATGATATCAAATTGTTATCTCTCAAACTTTATTAGAGAAGCATATTTCCACAGTGAGTGGCAGTTAATGCGTAGACCATAGCTAGTTGACTGTGGAGAACAAGTGAATGTAGAATGTTCACCTTGAAAGAGGTTATGTATATCACCCCACCAAGCCTCAGAAACATTGTGAATATGGGATGAAAAGAATTCAAGAGCTAGAGGTTGGCAAAGATTGCTACAAAAGCGTCTTGGAGACACGATAAAATCATTGCATCTGTGAACTCACTGAACCTGTGATCTTCCTACGTTCTGCAAAAGACCAGAGCTGTTACTATTTTGTCATGCATGGAAGAGGGGCTCTGAAGGTTTCACCATTAACTGTGGGATTATGGGAAGGCAGTGGGTTCTGAGGGGACCCTGTTCTAGTAAGTAACCACATGCACATCCTATGCCCAATATGCTCATGCAGGCAACCTCAATTAAACACTGTGGGAAAGAAAGAAAGAGAAAGAGAGAGAGAGAAAGAGAGAGAGAGAGAGAGAGAGAGAGAGAGAGAGAGAGAGAGAGAGAAAAGAAATAAAGGAAGGAAGAAAAAAACAAGTAAGGAAGGAAGGAAGGAAGAAAAGAAGAAAGAACATCAAAGTAGAAGGAGGGAAAGAAAACGTAACGTAAACCCAACTCAGATGCAACAAATACATGTATGAAATTGTCAAAGAATAAATAAAAAGTCTCCTTGGAATGCCTCCATCATTATAATGCCAGCCATAAGGAAGTCAGCGCTGTGACTTTTTGTTGTAGTGGACTAGTCCTAACTGTATTTCCATACAGCCTAGATTCACAGAGCAGTGTGAAGAATTACTCTTGTGAGAATCATGTGGTTAGTTAAAATTTCTCACAGAAGGATTCAATTTGTGTCAGGAAGCAAAGACTTTTAAATTAGAGTTGGCTACCTCAAGCAAATTTGACATGGTTCAAAATAGCATGCTAGCTGACATCTTCAGAAATAGACCTTTTTTTGTGAATGAAGAAAGCTTAAAGAAAACTGTCACATTTCTTATAAAAATTGTTCTTGTTGAACATTTTAAAACGTTGCCATTGTTAAAATTTTGAGTGGTAGGAACTATGGAATTTTTGAACGAAGCAAATGAAACGTATTCATCATCTTTGTATTACTATGACTAAGTACTACAGACAACTGCCCAATAAAGAAAAAAGTTTTATTTAGCTCAAAGTTTTGGAAGTACAAAGTCCATATAGTAGTATGAACCAGGAATGTCCTTTTACAGCATCACTTCGTAGGTCAAAGATGGGAATGAATTTTGGAAGCAAGCACGTGATTACTATTTCAAATTGAAATAGAAGGAGAGAGGTAGGGAGGGAAGGAAGGAGGAAGGGAGGAAAGGAAGACAGAGAGAGAGGAAGAGAGGAAGAGAGGGAGGGAGGGAGGGAGGGAGAGAGAGAGAGAGAGAGAGAGAGAGAGAGGAGCTCCTATAAGACCTACCTAAATATTCTTCCTCTAGCAAAAACACCACCCTGGCGATCGATGTCAATGGACTTTGGCCAGACACCTGTCTTCACTCAACCAAAATACCAAATGACTTGAGCAAATGAAAGAACCAGTCTTTATGATAAACACAGAATGCTTCACACCATTCTTTTGCTTAGTTACCACACACACACACACACACACACACACACACACACACACACACCCCAAATGCCTAACTGATTGGCAATGAAAGGTATCCTAGTTAGGGTTATGACTGCTGTGATGAAAGGTCATGATCAAAGCAACTTAGTGGGTGGACTTTATTTCACTCACTGTTCCTTATAAAAGCAGCAAGAGTAGGAACTAAAACAGGGCAGGAACCTACAGGTAGGAGCTGATGCAGAGTCCATGGAGGGGTGCTGCTTACTAGCTTGCTCCCATGGCTTGCTCATCCTGCTTTCTTATAGAAAGCAGACCACCAGCTCAGGAATGGCACCTCCCACAATGGGCTGGGCCCTCCTGTATCAATCACTAAGAAAATGCCTTACAGCTTTTCTACAGCCTAATCTTATGGAGGCATTTTCTCTTTGACGCTTTCTCTTGTCTGATGACTCTAGCTTTGTCAAGCTGGCATAAAACTAGCCAATGAGTAAGAGAATTAGTGAGGAGAAAAATAAATTTGGCCTCAGCTGTCTTGAAACTTATTAATGACTGAGTAGGTTAGGTCAAACATTAAACCATACAAAAAAAAAAGAAAGCTATAGACTAATAATGGGCATCTTAGGTACAAAATAAAAATTGAGTCCTGAATTTAGTGTAATTTAGTAAGTTTTTTTGTTAGTAATTAATGGCAATGTGGGAGTGGAGGCTAAAGAAAAAAAAAAAAAGGAGGAGTCTGAGTTTAAATTTTTCACAAGCTGCTGAAACTGCAGGCACAGCCCAGACGGCAGGCACAGAGGCATCTCCTGAGATGATGCTGCCAGGCATGCATGCCTGGTCTGCTTGAACTTGGCCTTCTTAGTCTGCTAAGGGGAGTGGATTTAAGAGCATGTACAAGCGTAAGTGGAGAAATGCCTTGAGTATTCCTAAGGCCTCACCACTCCACCCCTTTGGGTGTCATTTCCTACCCCCACCAGAAAGATGAAACTACATATACACTGCCTTTTTCAAGAAATACTTTCTCTTTGGTTTGACAACCACACATGCTGTGAAACCAAACATATGAAGTCACGCTGCATATGTTATGATTGAAATCATATAAAAACAAAATGTTGGTTAAATTCATATTAAATTATGTTAAATATTTTTGGAAAACCTTTTCTTCCCTTTAAAGATAGTTAAAAGCAAACATAAGTTATTGAAGATTATGTTTATCAATCTAGCTTTATATCATGAAATTATTTTTCTTAGGGATTAGTTTGACCTGTCTTATTCCTTATGTATATTGAGGGGTATCTACCCCACTTCTTTTCTGTATCAGCACCTGAGTAAATGACACAGAAACTATATTTTATTATTAATCAGTAAGTACTATGCTGGTATGCTGGGCAGGTTCTGAGATAGTCTAATCCTACTGCCCCTAAAATCCACATAAATTCCCATCACTTCCCAATCTGTTGACTCCTGGGAGGCTTCTGCTCCATCAGTATGTCCTCAGAGCAAATTTCTCTCATTCGTGTGCTCTTAATTCTTCCTATGGCGAGATCCTTCATCTTCTCTCTTCTTCCTCCTCCCTTCTCTCTGCCTCATGGTTCCTTGAGACCCAGAGCCTGGGAACCTAAACTCCATTTATTTCTCTTCTGCTGAGCTACAGACTGTCAACAGTTTTATTTAACCAGTCAGAGAATATTGACAAGTAAAGGTTACACAGCATCACATGATGGTGTACATGAAAATGTGCTCCTCTGGGCTGTAACCAGATCTTGGGTACCAGTATTTAACAACTGAATACATAGTACCAGACCAACCCCCAACACAGTCTCTTAAGAATTATAGAAATTATTTAATTATAAACTTGAATAATTATAAATTATTTAAAAATAAACTTGCTCTTGTTAAAAGCTCTTACTTACCAAGAAGGATAAAACTTCTCACAGCAAGGGCTATGAGGATTAGAAGCTTCCACCAAGAGTGTAACACGCAGTGCACTGCAGTATAGCAGGGTCTCTACCGTTGCTGGAACAGAGCTCTCTTCACATCAAAATGAATTATGACCAGTTTTCTTATAACAGACGAGGGGAGGAAGAAATCTCATTTTTGTTAAAAGTCTATATACTTTATTATATAAAACATACACAAAAACAGAGACGGTATACTATATTCCCTTTGTACCTATTACCTGGTTTATTTATTTTTTGGATAATAATAATAATAATCATTATTATTATTTTCAATTTATTCACTTTGTTTCCCAGTTGTAGTCCCCTCCCTTATCTCCTCCTAGTCCCAAGCTTCTTCTCTTCCCCATCCCTCTCTCCTAGTCCACTGATAGAGGAAGTCCTCCTCTACTATCTGACTCTAGCCTAGCAGGTCTCATCAGGGCTTCATCATCTTCCTCTGTGGGCTGGCTAGGCTATTACCTGGTTTAATGTAATCTTTCTTGATGGCTCCTCACAGCCTATCATTTCATCCCAACTGGTAAGTAAACCAAAGGGTAATACACTGTATTAATTTTCCCTTTCCATATTAAAAAAAAAAAGCCTCTCAGCATTGGGGATGAAATGTGTTTATTGTTTCATGCTTCTTCTATTGTAGTAAATAACATTGAAAGTTGACTTAAGTCCTCATTATTTGTAGGAATCTTTGATTTGTAGAAGTTCAAATAAACAATGCAAAAAGAATCCATTCATTTTATCCATTTATTATTTTAAAATATATTTGTTTCTCAAAACACATTTTGATCATTTCTTTCCTCTACCTCAACTCCTTCCAAACCATTCCCCTCACCCTACCTGCCCAACTTGGTGTTCTTTTTTCTCTCTTAAAAACAAGACAAATTAAAGATAAAAAAAAAAACCCAATAAAATATAAAAATTAAACAAAATAGACAAACAACTGAACAAAAAAGCCTGAAAGAAATAACACAGAGTGTTTTTGTGTTGACCAACTACTCGTAGCCATCTGGCCTGCCCTGGCCTAGGGTTGATATATCTGTGACACTCCATTGGTGAAAACTGATGTCCTCAATTTCCCAGATGATATCAATAGCTCTTTGGCTAGCGATGGAACTCTGTGTTCACTTCCCTCTCTCGGTTTTGGCATTTTATCTGTTTTGAACATGTGCAGGTCTTGTGCATGCCGTCATTGTCTTTGTGAGTTCATATGTGCATCAGTCCTGTTATGTCTGGAAAATGCTAGCTCCTTGGAGTCATTTACCTTCTCTGGCTCTTACAATCTTTCTGTCTCCTCTTATGCATAGATATCTGAAACTTGAGGGGAGGGATTTGAAAAAGACACCCTGTTTAGGGCTGAGTGCTCCAAATTCTCTCCCCCTCTGTACATTGTACATTTGTGGATCTCTTTGTAATTAGCATTGACCTCAAAAAGCTTCCCTGATGATGGTTGAGCAATGCTCTGCTTTATATGCAGAGCTGCATGTTGTTAGGAGTCATTTCATTGCTATGTTCCTTTAGCAGAATAATAGTAGTAAGCTTACTACTATTTAGCAGAATGATAGTAGTAACCTTTGACCTGTCTAGTCTTAGTTTTTTGGACACGTTAGCAGTGCTGTGTATGGCTCCATATTATGGAGCATGCTTTAAATCTAGCCAAAAAGTGGTTTATTACTCCAATGAGAGTTAACACTAATGTTATCAGTATGTCTTGCAGACATGTCTCAATTGTAGGTTGTCAGGTTTTTAACTGGGTTAAACTGATTACTTTCCTCCTCAGGTAGCATGCAAATAATATTTTTAAAAAAATTATTTAATTTTTATTAATTACAATTTATTCAGTTTGTATCCCAGCTGTAGCCTCTTCCCTCATCCCCTCCCAATCCCACTCTCCCTCTCTCATCTCCTCCCATGCCCCTGCTCCACTCCCCTTCCATTGCACCCTAGTCTATCATGTCTCATCAGGAGTGGCTGCATTATCTTCCTCTGTGGCCTGGTAAGGCTGCTCCCCTCTCAGGGGGAGGTGATCAAAGAGCCAGCCACTGAGTTCATGTCAGAGATGGTCCCTATTCCCATTACGAGGGAACCCATTTGGAGATTGAGCTGCCATGGGCTACATCTGTGCAGGAGTTCTAGGTTATCTCAACGAATGGTCCTTGGTTGAAGTATCAGTCTCAGAAAAGATCCCTGTGCCACCTTCTACCATCATGAATTCTAGTCAGTAGGGATGAGTCTTTTAGTTGGCCACCAGCTTGATTTTTTTATATGTTTAATGCCATAAATAAGTTGTATTTATGCAATAGGTTCTTACTATCAGGGTATAAAAAGCCTTGACAATAGTCTGTGATGTTTGGGAGATTTTATGGAGCTCTGTTGCTCAATGCATCAACAATCTGTAGCCCATTTCTAACATGGAGGCTTTACTTGGTGTCATTAACATGACAACTATGGACATTCTCTCCCCCATTATATGGTGACTCCACTAAAATTTTATTCATATATGTATATACATCAGGAAGCTTCTACAATAGTGGGTTTCTATATGGCTTTTCAATAGGCCTTTAGCTTTAGATGTCCTTCCTCACTTTCCCTCCTTTACCCTGCCCTCCCATGTTCCTCCCAATTTAATTCATTTTAGTTTTCCTTTTATATCTTTATAACACCGTATTCTATTCCCCCATCCTTGGACGTCCACTCCTTCCCCATTATCCATCACTGTCTACTGTTGTTATAAACAAAAATGAAAATTCTAACCATCCTATTGTACCAATAAAGGCTCAGGAGCTAGATGCTGGTGTGAAAACCTGACAGCTCAGAGAGGCAGAGAAAGCACCCAGCTAACCTTACTTCTCAGCTCAGTTCTGGGTGGAAAAAAAAAAACCCAAAGGTTCACTAGCTCACCTGACAGCCATGGAGGAAAAGCCCTAAAACCCAAGGCCAAAGGCTTGCCGGCTCAAAGCCCCAAAAGCCAGGGAGCTGAGGAGCTGAAGCCTAAGCTAAAACCAGAGCTTAAGCTGAAAAGCTTTTTCTACTTCTCCATGCTGTCTTAAATACCCCCAACTCAAAGTCCTTCATACTCTTAATCCCTGTCAGCTAGTTTCTTGCTCTGACTCTTGACCTACGGTTAACTTTATTAAATGCAGTGTGCAGAAGGCTCTTGGATTAAAGGTGTGTGCTAGGGCTGACTGAACTACACCATAATCACCTGTGTACAAAAAAACAGAAAGTTCTTGGATTAAAGCTGCATGACAGAGCTCAACAATACCAAACAATTTTGGGGTTCACAATCGGATCAAATATCCTGCAACATTTCCCCATTTTTGTCTAAATATAAGTCTTTTTCTCTAACATCAATAAACTGTATACTATCAGTTAAACATTACATTCACAATATCGAGTCCATAAGTAATTAGCAACCTTGAAGAAAGTATTCTATCTTATCTTGGTGAATCCAAAGTTACGTAAGTAAATCACTTTGTATCAAAACCTGCAATACCAATCAAAAACCATCTTCTTAGAACTAACACATCTCCAGCCTAAAGAACTTAGCATTAATTGTAAGATTATAACTAATCTTCAACCCCATCAGAAACCTGAGAAGGATTACTATTATATGAATAAACAGGAAGTGCAGAGTAAACAGCCTCCAAAACTTATAGAAATGACAGAGACTTCTGGCTGCCTGGCCAGTCACCCAAGGTATATCTATTTCTTCTACAATCTGAGATGCGTTCTTACATCTCTTGTATTCTGTTGGTGCTGCTTATATTGGTAGTTCCTGTTTGCTTATATAAGTTTTTCATCTCCAGGATTCCTTTGGTTTGTGTTGTCTTATTGCTTCTATTTCCATTTTCAGACCTTGAACATTTTTATTAATTTCCTTCACCTGTTTGTGTTTTCTTGGATTTTTAAGGGTTTTGTTCATTTCCTCTTAAAGGGCCTCTATCATCATCATGAGGTCGGATTTAAGGTAATTTTCTTGTGCTTCAGCTGTGTTGGAATATCCAGGGATTGCTGTAGGAGGATAGCTGTACTATATTACCCTGTTGCTGATTATCTTCTTATGGTGGCCTCTAGTCATCTGGATTTAGGGTTATTAAGGTTTAGGTGTCAATTTCTGGGTTTATGTTTGTTAGGTAGATTTTTTTCCACTTCTTCTCTGATCTTCTGGACTGAGTGGCTTGTGGTTTTGTTGACCAGTGAGTCTTTAGGTCCAGTAGTATTGCTGCTGGGGTTTGGGGTGCCTGTGTTGCCTCTGAGGTTCTGGGATTCTGAGTTCTAGAAACTGATATTACCTCTAGGGTTATGGATAGGGTTGTGGCTTCTGGGTTCTAGGTATCTGGGGTTCCTAGTTCTGATTTGGACTCAGGTAAATCAGGAGCCTTCTACCAAGGTTGTTGGCCAGGATATGAAGCCAATGGGAGAGGATGATTTTGGGGAATGCTGGGTGGGATTTAGAGAGTGTTAGTAGGTGGTAGGCAGTGTCTTAGCTGGGACTCTTAATACCAGAATGGACTCAGGTAGAGTGGGAGCTTTCTGCCGGAGTTGTGTGCCAGTAGAAATTGTGGGTCAGGGAAGGGGGTGGTGTTGGGGACTGTATACCCCATTTTTAAATTGAGTTATTTGTTTTCTTGATGCCCAGGATTTTTGAGTTCCTTATGTACTGTGTATGATAACACTTTAGTATATATGTAGTGGATTAAGAAGTTTTCCTATTAAATAGGCTGTCAATGAATGTGTTCTTTGCTGTATAGAAGCATTTCTGGAGTGAAGCCAAGTTGATCATCTTTTTTTTTTGATATATGCTTGAATTTTGCTTGCAAGTATTTAGTGAAGTTTTCCTTTGATAATTGAACAGTGTCCTTCCTTATATCTTCTGATTAATTTTAATTTGAAATCTATTTTGTCAGTTATTAAAATAGTTATTTCGGCTGGCTTCTTGATTCCCCTTGTTTGGAATACCATTTTCCATCTTTATACCTAAAGTGATTTCTTTCTTTGATGGTGGAGTGTGTTTTTTTTTTTTTGTTTTTGTTTTTTGTTTTTGTTTTTTTTTTTTAATGCAGCAAAAAGATTGATCCTGTTTTCTAATGCAATCTGTTAGTGAATGTCCTTTTGTTGAGGAATTAAAAGCACAAATATTAAGGCTTATTAACGGGGTATTAAGTAAATCATGCTATTTTGTTGTACTGGTCTGTTTTTCCCCTCTTGCAACTATTTTTTCCTTTTGACCTGTCAGATACAGGTAACATTTTCTTCAGATTGACATTATTTTTGTAGTATCATCGGTAGATCTAGATTGGTGGACAGAAAACCTTCAAAATTGTTTTTATCATAAGATGTTTGTATTTCTCTGTTGATTATGACTGATAGTTTTGCTGAGTATAGTAGTAATTGGCTGGCATCTGTGGTCTCTCAGACCTTTTAGATCATGAGTCGAGGCCTTTCTGGCTTTCAGAATCTCCAATTGAAAAGTCAAGAGTTAATCTGATGAGCCTGTCTTTATATGTTACTTAGTATTTTTTTAATTAATTAATTATTTTTTTATTTTAATCACAGGTCATTCAGTTGTATCCCAGCCATAGTCCCCTCCTTCTTTCCCTCCCAATCCCCCTTCCCTCCCTCATCTCCTCCTTGCCCCCTTCCAAGTCTTAGTCTTTTTCCTTTGCAGTTTTAAATTTTCTTTCTTCATTCTGTACACTTGGTGTTTTGCTTATTATGTGTAATGGGAAGTTTAGTTTTTGGTCCTATTTATTTGGTGTTCTGTATGCTTATTCTACATCAGTAGACAACTTATTCTTTAAATTAGAAACATTTTCTTCTGTGATTTTATTAAAAATGTTTTCTGTGCCTTAACCCAGGTTTTTTTCTCCCTAATCTATACTTTTTTTTAAAGATTTATTAATTTATTATGTATACAGTGTTGTGTCTGCATGTACACCTGTATGCCAGAAGAGGGCACCAGATCTCATTATAGATGTTTGTGCACCACCATGCGGTTTCTGGGAATTGAACTCAGGACCTCTGGAAGAGCAGACAGTGCTCTTAACCTCTGAACCATCTCTCCAGCCCCTTATCTATACTTGTTAGAATATTTTGTCTTTTCATGGTATCATAGATTTCCTAGATGCTTTATGCCTGTATTATTTTAGATTTGATATTTGGTTTGACTGACATCTATTTTTTTCTATCTCATACTTAATACTTCAAATTTTATCTTTTCATGTCAATTAATCTGTTGGTGAGGCTTACCTTTAATATTTTTATTTGACATCTGTGAATTTCTTTTTTTATTTAATTTTATTTTTTCTTATCAGTTACATTTTATTAACTCTGTATCCCAGCCGTGTCCCGATCCCTCATTCCCTCCCAGTCCCTCCCTTCCTCCCTCATCTCCACCATGCCCCTTTCCAAGTCCACTGATAGGAGGGGACATCCTCCCCATTCATCTGATCCTGTTTTATCAGGTATCTTCAGGACTGGCTGCAAAGCCCTCCTCTGTGGCCTAACAGGACTGCTCCTCCCTTGGGGGTGGGGAGACCAAAGAGCCAGTCATTGAGTTCCTGTTAGAAATAGTCCCTGTTCCCCTCACTTTGGGAAACCAATTGGTTACTGAGATACCACAGGCTACATCTGAGTGGAGGTTCTAGGTTATATCCATACATGGTCCTTGGTTGAATGTCAGTCTCAGAAAAGACCCTGTGCCCAGATATATTTGGTCCTTGTGGAGCTCCTATCCTTTCCCCCATCAGACTAACTCCCCTTCTTTCTTATGATTCCCTGTACTCTGCCAAAGCTTTGGTTATGAGTCTTTGCTTTGAAAACATTGCTAGTTAGAGTCTTTCAGATGCGCTGAAAGTAGACTCCTGTCATATGTTCAATGCACATCCAATCTGTCTTTCTAAACGAGGATTGATCATCTTACCCCATGTCCACTCTCTTGATTATCTTTTTTAGGTGTATAGATTTCATTATGTTTATCATATCTTATAGGTCTATATAAGTGAGTATATACCGTGTTTTTCTTTTTCCTTCTGGGATATTTGACTCAGAATGATCTTTTCTAGATCCCGCCATTTGCCTGCAAATTTCATGATTTCCTCCTTTTTGATTGCTGAGTAGTATTCCATTGTGTAAAAATACCACAATTTCTGTACCAATTCCTCCGTTGATGGACATCTGGGTTGTTTCCAGGTTCTGGCTATTACAAATAAAGCTGCTATAAACATGGTTGAGCAAGTATCCCTTTTGTGTACTTGAGCAAACTTTGGGTATATACCTAGTAGTGGTATAGCTGGGTCTTGAGGAAACACTATTCCTAATTGTTTTAGAAAGCGCCAGATAGATTTCCAGAGTGGTTGTACCAGTTTACATTCTCACCAGCAGTGGAGGAGGGTTCGTTCCCCTTTCTCCACAACCTCTCCAGCATGTGTTGTCACTTGAGTTTTTCATCTTAGCCATTCTTATGGGTGTAAGGTGATATCTCAGGGTTGTTTTGATTTGCATTTCCCTGATGGCTAATGAGGATGAGCATTTCTTTAAGTGTTTTTCTGCCATTCGATATTCCTCTGTCGAGAATTCTCTGTTTAGCTCTGTTCCCCATTTTTTAACTGGGTTACTTGGTTTGCTGTTTTTCAGCTTCTTTAGTTCTTTGTATATACTGGATATTAGTCCTCTGTCAGATAAAGGGTTAGTGAAGATTCTTTCCCAATCTGTAGGCAGTCGTTTTGTTTTGATGACGGTATCCTTTGCTTTGCAGAAGCTTTTCAGTTTCATGAGGTCCCATTTATTGATTGTTGCTCTTAGAGCCTGTGCTGTTGGTGTTCTGTTCAGGAAGTTGTCTCCTGTGCCAATGAGTTCTAGGCTCTTCCCCACTTTTTCTTCTAAGAGATTTAGAGTATCTGGTTTTATGCTGAGGTCTTTGATCCACTTGGACTTTAGTTTTGTTCAGGGTGATAAATATGGATCTATTTTCATTTTTCTGCATGTGGACATCCAGTTGGACCAGCACTATTTGTTGAAGATGCTATCTTTTTTCCATTGAATAGTTTTGGCTTCTTTGTCAAATATCGAGTATTCATAGGTGTGTGAGTTTATTTCTGGGTCTTCTATGCGGTTCCATTGGTCCTCTTTTCTGTTTTTATGCCAATACCATGCAGTTTTTATTACTATTGCTCTGTAGAACAACTTTAGATCGGGGATGGAGATACCTCCAGATGATCTGTTGTTGTACAGGATCGTTTTGGAGATTCTGGGTTTTTTGTTTCTCCATATGAAGCTGAGAATCTTTTTTCTGAGGTCTGTAAAGAATTGAGTTGGTATTTTGATGGGAATTGCATTGAATCTGTAGATTGCTTTTGGCAGGATGGCCATTTTCACAATGTTAATCCTACCAGTCCATGAGCACAGGAGATCTTTCCATCTTCTCATATCTTCTTCAATTTCTTTCTTCAGAGACTTGAAGTTTTTCTCAAACAGGTCATTCACTTGCTTGGTTAGTGTCACCCCAAGGTACTTTATGTTATTAGTGGCTATTGTGAAGGGTGTTGTTTCCCTAATTTCTTTCTCGGCCCTTTTGTCTTTGATTTTTGTATCCTGCCCCTTTGCTGAAGGTGTTTTTCAGCTGGAGGAGTTCTTTGGTTGAATTTTTGGGGTCGCTCATATATACTATCATATCATCTGCGAATAGTGACACTTTGACCTCTTCCTTTCCGATTTGTATCCCCTTGATCTCCTTTAGTTGTCTTATTGCTCTGGCTAGGACTTCAAGTACTATGTTGAAAAGGTATGGAGAGAGTGGGCAGCCTTGTCTGTCCCTGATTTCAGTGGGATTGATTTAATTTTCTCTCCATTGAGTTTGATATTGGCTATAGGCTTGCTGTATATTGCCTTTACTATGTTTAGATATGTGCCTTTACTATGTTTAGATAGGGATATGATTGTATCCCTGATCTCTCCAAGACTTTAAACATGAATGGGTGTTGGACTTTGTCAAATGCTTTTTCAGCATCTAAGGAGATGATCATGTGGTTTTTCTCCTTCAGTTTGTTTATGTGGTGGATTACATCAATGGATTTCCGTATGTTGAACCACCCTTGCATGCCTGGGATGAAGCCTACTTAGTCGAGGTGAATGATATCTTTGATGTGTTCTTGGATTCGGTTTGCAAGTATTTTATTGCGTATTTTTGCATCAATGTTCATAAGAGAGATAGGTCTGAAGTTCTCTTTTTTTGTTGGGTCTTTGTGTGGTTTAGGTATCAGGGTGACTGTCGCTTCATAGAATGAGTTTGGTAATGTACCTTCTGTTTCTATTTTGTGGAATAGTTTGAGGAGAATTGGTGTTAGCACTTCTTTGAAGGTCTGGTAGAATTCTGCGCTGAAACCATCTGACCCAGGGCTTTTTTTGGAGACTGTGAATGACTGCTTCAATTTCCTTAGGAGATATAGGGTTATTCAGTCTTTCTACCTGATCTTGACTTAATGTTGGAAGATGGAATCTATCAAGAAAATTGTCCATTTCATCTAGGTTTTCAAATTTTGTGGCATATAGGCTTTTGTAGTATGACCTAATTATTGTTTGAATTTCCTCGGTGTCTGTAGTTATGTCACCCTTTTCATCTCTGATTTTGTTGATTTGGATAGATTTTCTCTGCTTTTAGTTAGTTTGGCTAAGGGTTCATCTATCTTGTTGATTTTCTCAAAGAACCAACTTTTTGTTTCATTGATTCTTTGAATAGTTTTATTTGTTTCTAATTGATTGATTTCAGCCCTGAGTTTGATTGATTATTTCCAGCCGTCTGCTCCTCTCGGGTGTATCTGCTTCTTTTTTTCCTAGTGTTTTCAGTTGGGCCATTATATTGTTTGTACGTGATGTTACGAATTTCTTCTTGCAGGCACTTAGTACTATAAATTTTCCCCTGAGCACTGCTTTCAATGTGTCCCATAAATTTGGGTATGTTGTGCCTTCATTTTCATTAAATTCTAGGAAGTCTTTAATTTCTTTCTTTATTTCTTCCTTAACCCAGCTGTCATTGAGTAACAAGTTGTTCAGTTTCCATATGCGTGTAGGCTGTTTGTTATTTCTGTTGTGTTGAGGTCCAGCTTTAGTCCATGGTGGTCAGATAGAATACAAGGGATTATTTCAATCTTTTTGTATCTGTTTAGGCTTGCTTTATGACCAACTATATGGTCTATTTTGGAGAAGGTTCCATGCGGTGCTCAAAAGAAGGTATGCTCTTTTGGATGAAAAGATCTTTATACATCTATTAGGTCCATTTGATTTAGGGTCTCTGTAAGTGTTTTTATTTCCCTATTTGTTTTCTGTCTAGTTGATCTGTCCTTTGGTGAGAGTGGAGTGTTGAAGTCTCCCACTTTTAGGGTATTAGGATCAATGTGTGATTTAAGCTTTAGTATTGTTTCATTTATGAATGTAGGTGCTCTTGTAATTGGGGCATAGATATTCAAAACTGTGATGTCCTCTTGGTGGATTTTTCCTTTGATGAGAATATAGTGGCCCTCCTTATCTTTTTTGATTAACTTGGGTTGAAAGTCTATTTTATTAGATATTAGGATGGCTACTCCCGCTTGTTTTCTGGAACCATTTGCTTGAAAAACATTTTTCCAGCCCTTTACTCTGAGGTAGTGTTTATCTTTGTTGCATAGGTGTATTTCTTGGATGCAACAGAATGTTGGATCCTGTTTCCGCAACCATTCTGTTAGTCTGTGTCTTTTTATTGGGGAGTTGAGTCCGTTGATGTTGATAGATACTAGTGACCAACAATTGTTACTTACTTTAGATGTGGGGTTGGTGGTGTCACTGAGTTTCATTGCTTGTATTCTTTTGGTTTTTTTGTTGCATGGTTATCTATTTCCTCTGTTTCCTTAGATGTAATTGTTTTCTTTGGTTTGGAGTTTCCCTTCTAGCAACTTCTGTAGAGCTGGGTTACTATGTAGATATTGTTTAAATTTGGTTTTGTCTTGGAATATTTTGAATTCTCCCTCTATGTTGATTGAAAGTTTTGCTGGGTATAGTAGTCTGGGTTGGAATCTGTGGTCCCTTAAGGATCATATGATTTCTGTCCAGGCCCTTCTGGCTTTCATAGTTTCTGTTGAGAAATCTGGTGTGGTTCTGATAGGTCTACCTTCATATGTTACTTGGCCTTTTTCCCTTGCTTCTTTTACAATTTTTTTCTTTGTTCTGTAGGTTCAGTGTTTTGACTATGATGTGATGTGAAGAATTTCTTTTCTGGTCTAGTCAACTTGGTGTTCTGTAGGCCTCTTGTATGTTTATGGCCATCTCCTTCTTTAAGTTGGGAAAGTTTTCTTCTATAATTTTCTTGCAAATATTTTCCCGACCTTTGAGCCTGATGTCTTCTTTTTCTTCTACTCCTATTATTCTTAGGTTTTGTCTTTTCATGGTGTCCTTGATTTCTTGGATGTTTTGTGTTTGGAACTTTTCTGATTTTATTTTTTTCTTTGAGAGACATGTCAATTTCCACAAGTGTATCTTTGGCTCCTGAGATTCTTTCTTCTATCTCATGTATTCTGTTGGTGATGCTTACCTTTGTAGTTCCTGATCTTTTCTCTATGTTCTCCAGCTCCTGGTTTTTCTCTATTTGTGTTTTCTTTATTGATTCTAATTCTGTTTTCATGTCTTGCACCATTTCCTTCATCTGTTTGAATGTGGAGTCCTGCTTTTCAATGAAAGCTTCTATTTTTTTGTTCGTTTCCTCTCTATGTATCACTAGTTGTGTCTCTACTTCTTTGGGTATAATTGCCTGTATTTCTATGAGAGCTTTGTTTATTTCTTCTTTATTTGCCTTCATTTGTGTGGACATTTCTTTGAGAGCTTTGTGCATTTCTTCTTTGTTTGCCTCAATTTTTGTGGTCATTTCTCTGAGAGCTCTATTTGTTTCCTCTTGGTTCGTCTCAATTTCTTTGGTTATTTCTCTGAGGGCCTTGTTCATTTCACCTTTATGGGCCTCTAATAGCTGGAGAAACATAGTTTTGAGGTCATTTTCTTGTATATCTAGTGCATTGAAGTGTCCATTGTTTTGTGGGGTTGCTGGTGAGGTCATTATGTCCTGATTTTTGTTGCGAGTGTTCTTATGTCTGCCTCTAGCCATCTGGTTATTTATAATCCTCATTGTGTGTTCCTCGAGATTGTAGTTCGGGCTATGATCCTCTCTTTCTGTTTTCTGGACTGTTTTTTCTGGTTTGGGAGTGTGCACTGTGGTTTCAGTTTTGCCTAGGTAAGTAATGTGACGCTGGCTCTATTCGCGTGCGCTTTTAGTGAGCGCAGTGTGCATGCCCAGATTCTCTGACTATTGCAGTGGCCTGCAAGCCACTATTACACAGTTCTGTCTGAGATCCAGGGATTGTTTGCCTGGATTACACTGGTGGACCCGCAAGGCAGAGGCTTCAATGTTGGGGTCGCTATCCCAAGAATCCCTATGATGCCCACACTAGGGGTGTGGGTGGCAGGGATCTCGTCTGGTTGCTTCTGTGGAGAGGCCCTGGGTCTGGGGCAAACTCTCCCTAGAAGGCTGTGAATTTATTTTATATTTTCATTTCAGTTTAGTTTTTACTTAGGAATTTTATTTCTATGTTAAATTTACTTTAATAAGTGGACTGGTTTTCATTATTTCATTCCACTATTTGTGTTTTCTTGACCCTTATCATCTGAAGGAATGGGCGGGCATGGGAGCATTAGCAGGCCTTCTGGTGTTGGTCTCCTTGGTTTGCCTGTGGTATATATGCAAGATTAGAGTCTCACAACAGTGTGATGCAGCCATGATCATTCAGGCCTTTACAGCCATTGAAGCAGGACATTCTCCCCAAGCATGGTTGGATACCATAAAAAGCTAAAATGTTACACTCAGGATGCGAGGCTAAGCACTGCACTCAGGGTCAGCCGCTTTGGACCCAGAGAAGAGCATGTCTGATTGCATGCGGGTTGATGCCCCAGGTCCCACCTCTGAGAAAAAGGTATCAGACGGGTCTGATGCTCTTTGGGTGGATGACACCTAAATGAACATCTGTACAAAGTCCCAATTTATTTCTAATATCAGAGATCAGACCTCTACTCTTGCCTGATGCATCTAAAACAAAAAGGGGGAACTGTAGAGAGCTGCGGAATGCTATGCCTTAAAGATGGAGCTGGTTTCTGCCTTCCACCTTCCCGATGGTGAGTGCTCTCTGTCACGAACAATTCCACCTTTGGCTAAGGCTGAGGATCTGGCTTGCTTCCATGTATGTGGACCTATCTGCATTGCCCACGTGGCATGCCTGGGTTGCCTACCCAGAGGCTATTTAAGCTGTGGGCTGGCTTTCCCCAGGGTCCGAGGATTGTTCAAGGTTCCTGAATAAACTGCATTGAAAAAAAAAAGATATTTATCCATATCCTCAATATGGTCTTTGAAAATATAGATAATTTTATTTTCTATTTTTGTGATTTTTATTAAATTGTTTGTCTCAGGACCTAACACAAGAGGATTGCTGGCATCTGGAGGAGAGGTATTGTCTTATTTATGGTAGTGTCTACAGTTAATACAGTTGAAGTATATACTGGTAATGGCGATACGTGCTCTCTTTGTTTGGTTAGTGTTTCATTCTTTAGTCACTGTTGCCCAACCTGGATCCTAGCCAACTGTGACAGCTGTGGAGTCTCTGGTAGAGAGTAGTTCTAGGATTCACAGCTTAATGGGGAGTCACAAAAATGGAAGCGTTCGGGAATGAACAACTTTAGAGAGGTGGTTGAGAAAAACTAGGGACACTGAGTCTTCAAGAAGGAGCTAAGTACCTAGGATGGGCTGAGGGAAGGGACTCCTGTGGACATTTTGGAGCAGGACTAGGGGTGAATCTTAAGAGACTGAGATGAAGAACAACAAGAAAGACAATGATGGTTCTGTACCAGAGTCCTATCTTAGTCGGGCAGCTGTGAGTACCTGGTAGAGAGTTTGATGGATGTTCAACTTTACTGTCAACTTTACTACATCTAAAATGAACTAAAATCCAAATTATGAGTACACTGTGGAGGAATTTTTTTTCTTAATTAAATCATTTGAAGTGGGAATTCCTGGTTTTAATCCAGATCTTAGAGGTGGGAAGATAGCCCACCTCTGGCCTGGACCACACCTTCCACTGGCAGCCCACATAAGGACATGGAAGAAGAAAGCTTCCTTTTTGCCTGCTTGCTCTTGCTTCACTATCAAATCCATTCCTTCACTGGCATTAAAGCCTACTTCTTCTGGATTCTGCAGTATATAATAGATAGATGATAAAAGATAGACAGATAGATAGATTCATTATATAAGTTCATTATATTAAGTTATATTATATTAAGTTCATTATATAAGTTCTTTTATTTTAGAGATTGAGTCTGTTTGTTAGAGTAGTTGCAAAGAAGATGGGTTATAAGGAAAAGCTGAAGAGGACAACCAGGAAGAAATAGGGTGATTCTAGGTCTGTACCAAAAATACCAAGTTGCCTCTTCTGTTCATTTGAAAAATAAATGTATTCTCTTTAAAGTTTTTCTCAGTACTAAGAAGAAAGCTACTCATATTCTTCTCATTCATCAATTCTTTTTCCATAGAAAACCTTGCTGGCATTTTCGGGGGCTGGTAATTTTTATTTTTAACATATTATTTATGCATATCTCCTAACTTCCATTTATCTATCTGTCCATTCATCTCTCCATCAATCCAGTCTCCCATTCATCTATCCCAAAATGTAAACACTGCTGTTTTTGTAATATTATTTTCAAGCTTATCTACTTCCTCTGAATATATGGTTTCTAGATTTTACTTATATGAATGTTTTCCTTAAACTGTGTATCTTAAAAATCTCTTCTCATGAAATGGGAATGGTATAGAATGATGATATTTCTTTAATGTCACTGGGAAAATCTGTACATAGTGCATTTACTTGTAAGTACCTGTTTAAATATCGTCATTGTATTTCTTCTATATTTGGATATTTTATATATCATATCCTTTGAATGTAAAAATTGTTTCTAATATTCTTAGTAGAAAGACAGACTTTTACCTGGATCCTAGCTAGTTTTTAAAAATTTATTTATTCTGTGTTTCAATCCAGTATTCTGGTAAATTGGAAGACATTTGATGTTCCGATCTATTTGTTAGTTGTGTGTATAAAGTTTTTGTTTCCTGTGATTTTGTATAAGTACTTGCTTGATCTTAAATTAAAAACCGATAAGTTGATAATTACTCAACACTTTGATGTCAATTTAGTAAATTTTATTTTCATTTTAAGATAACTATAGAGAGCATTTTTTAGCCTGGAATATTTTCTGTGTAGTGGTACTTTTATTGAAGTTAGGGTTAAACTGGTACCATGTTTGAGATGGTGTCCTATCAAATGATAGATATCATTTGTTTTCAATAGCTGCTTTACATTTTATTATAAAACACTTTTTATCAAAGATTGTATTTAAATATAGTACAAAATTTGTATGCTCTCTATTGCCACATTTTGTTAGTGATATGTGTTTAGTTGCCTTTTTATTTGTCTTTTTGTGAACCAGTAAAACCATCTTGTTTACTATCAATATTAGTGATCTTTTTCCTCCTGACTTTCAGGGGATCAAGTAGGCAATATTTTTTTTGTTTCTTTGTTTTATTTAAGTTAGCCTGATTAAAGTGTTTCATAATGCTCAGAGAGAAGAGGCTTGAATCATGCAAATCTTTAGATTTTATTCAGGGAGACCCTCCTGAAGATTAGTGCTTAATCTAGTAACAATCTCTTCAAATATTCTCACAGGTCTAAGTATTTTTAAATCTGTAGTCAAGAAAGCAGAGCCTTTTATGGGCCTCAGCTGGAGAAATTTATAGTCTGAGACTAATAGACTTTGGTTCATTTCCAAACGATCATGGCAATAGATGGCATTCATTTTTAATATATCACTGGGCAGACCTTTCTACATCACTCTGCATTATAGATTAAACTATCAATTTTTATGAGTACACCCTTAGTGTTGTGTTTGTGGAAATGATGTAAGAACTTGCTAGGGTAGAGGGCTTTTGAGTGGCCACCAACTTATTTGTGGAGTATGTCAAACAACTAAGACACACACACACACACACACACACACACACACACACACACACACGGAAACCCCAGCCCACTCTGTGGAAGAACATCACTGGACACCACTCCCTCTTACTTGCACAAGCATATTCTCAACTTGTTTTCTTTTTGGCTATGATTTTCATGGGCTCACATTCCTTTCTCTCTTCCTCACTCATTTTATGTTCAGCCATACATTGGCACCTACACAATTTTCCCTTAGTCATGATGAACTTGTTGTTATCTCTGTATACACTCTTTTTTTTTTTTTGTCTACTTGCAAAATTTGGATTCCTCCTTTTTTATATCTAGTGATACAGTGAGGTGTCCCAGGAAGCTTTTCATACCAATCCCCCTCTTTCTCACTTTCTGGTCTCTGCAACATCCGTACTTTACAATACTTTTTGTGTTTCCTATGAGTGCATTTGCATGCTTCAGCTAAAAATAGCAGTTTGCCTGCTCTCTCTACTAGATTGCAGAAATCTCTAGGGAAAGATGCTCATTAGTTAATTTTTGGCTTTTAGTCACTGCCATTATTAAAAGAGAGCGATGCACTTAACTAGTGCTCACTAAGTAGTATGAACCAAAGTTTTCTTAATAAAAGTGATCCTTTCAGGTGACGGAGATATTCTGGGTAAATATATTATCAGTATCTTCAGGGATAGTTGCTGTTACAGTATCTCTAATTTCTCTTTTGATGCATGATGTACTGGTAGAAATTTTAGATATTTGGTTACAGTGCTGAACAGGAAGTTCTCAGCGTTCTTGAGAAGAAATGGTAAAAAAAGAGCAGTTTGTAGGTACTATTACAGTTTTGAAAATTAGATTGTGTCATGAGGTTTTGTTGGGCCAATTTCTGCAATATTTCTTGGCTAACTACCTTTGGAATTATGCCCAAATATCTCAGGATCCACAGTTGCTCTGCCTGGGCTGAAGCCCAGCATGCACAGCTATGGTAAGTCGTTAGCCTGTGAGGTCTGATTTTTCCACCTGCTTAATGAGGGAAAGATCTTGTAGGACTAATGTGATAACAGAATGAGAGTGATGCTATTATGAGTAAGTATTGTGAGTAGCATTTAGCACAAAACAACATCTTAAACACTAGCAATGCATGACTGCTATGACCTGGTAAACTGTTTTTAGCACCCACTCATCTTGATTGACTTCGGAGGCTTTGGGAGTTAAGTTCTCTGTGTATTCATGTCACTGTATTATTTAACTTCTGCCTCTTTATTACATTTTCAAACAGGCCTCAGTATCTGACTCACCTTAGAACTTAGTAGTGCTGACTGAGTGAGAATTGTGTATGACACACTTAACACAGAGTCCAGAAATAGCAGAGACTTAATAAACGTTGATTGTTGGGCCTAGAGGATGGCTTAGTGAGTAAAGTAACAGCCATGGAAGCATGAAGACCTGACTTTTTACACAACTGACTTGAAAATCTGTGGTGGTGCCTAAACTATTGGTCTTACGGAGAGTCAGAGACAGGTGATGCCAAGAAGCTCATTGACCTTAGCCAAATTGATTAGGTACATTGAAAGACTCTGTCTCAAAAAATAAAGATGAAGAGCAATCGAGGAAAGGCACTCAGTGTTGAGCTTCAGCCCAAACACTTAAAAACCATACACACTCATGCACTCATTCACACACCCCCCCACACACACAGAGAGAGAGAGAGAGAGAGAGAGAGAGAGAGAGAGGTAAGTAAATAAGAACATCAAGGCCAAGAGAAAGTAACTTTCAGAAAGTATACATTAGTTTATTTTTTTCCATAGAATTTTCCCTTTTTAATTACATGCATAGTATTATTTTAAAATTAGTTTACTGTAGACAGTTGTATAATTTCAAATCCTTTTTATTGCCCTCTGTAGTCAGGTATTTTTTAAATAGTTCTCTATCCTTGACATGCTATTTTCATGTTATTTGAAAACATGTTTTAATTCACTTTGTTCCTTTCTATTGTAGTTATTGATTATGTACAAAACCCGCAAAGCTAACAAGCAACTTTGTGAAAAATCTGTGGCCTCACTGGTGGCTGTAGCATACTCTCCTGTATTGTGGCACCAAGTGCAAGTAAATGATCCTGGGCCTGACAGATGATTATTGTTCTAATGTGGCTTTTTTCAGTAGTTGAGTCTCGATTGCCCAGAACCATACTGCGATGAGATAAGCACAAGTCAGCTCCCCAGAGTCCTCACATTTGAGCGCCTCTCTCACCCCACATCACCCACCCGTGTTTTGATGTTCTTTGTTATTCTTGGGACTCCAGTGTGACACAGGGATTGTTAGCCTAATTAATGTACCCGATCTTCCCCTTATGCTCTTCTCCCACTCTATACAGAAGAAAACAGGCATTCCTGCAGTTCTGAGACGCCTCAGTCAGATGACAGATGGAAGGTTTTGGTGCTGACTGGAGATACAGGTACTCAGGCAAATGTCACACTGTGGGTGTATGGAACTGAAGGAGTCACTGGACCAATCAGTCTTACCAAGGACGGTCCAGAGCAGCTCTTCCTACCAGGACAAGAAGATGAGTTTCAGGTAAGAAAAATTAACAGTTATGTTATTGTTTTAACATCACAAAGACATGTAATATAGGCCAGAGAGAAAGAGAGTGAGAGACACAGAGAGAGACAGAAATGGAACGAGACACAGCAAGATAGAAACACAGAAAGACAGAGATGGAGAGAGACATACAGAGAGAGACAGAGAGACAGAGAGAGACACACACTTAGAAAGACAAAGAGAGAGAATGATGAAGAGACTGCATAAAATAAACCTTGTCTGTCATGAACACAAGTTAATTAATTTATTTCCTACTATAAAATCAAAGTAAACATATTTGCTTATGTCTCTTATACAAGGAATTGAGGAAATTTGCAGAAGAAAATTTCTTATTTTTTAAAGAAAATTTATTTAAAGCCATTGTCCTAAAAATCATGAAGTTCGTTTCAAGTTGTACCCTGATTACAAGGTCTGGGAGACACTTAGAGTAATAGAAGCCTCCCATGCGTACTCTTGGACACTGTTCGGCTGAACTCCATGTGCATTAAATCATTTCCTAGACATCTTCACAGACTTTGTTCTGAGGCTCTGCCCACACCCATTTTAATTGTTCTCTCCCGTATTTCTTGCTGTGAGAGCTCTGAGCTGCTGTGGCTTGAATACAGCTGTCTGTCTGAACAGTTGGTAGGTGCCCTGGCCAAATTTCAATTAGGACAGTTACGTTGCACTTAGTTACAGTTACATTAGTAAGTTCTTTTCTTCTGTAAGGTGGAAGCTGAGTGGTTCATAAGTACGTGAATTGAACAGCAGTTGCTTATCCTTGAGAGTGTCCCTTTGCCCACTAGGGCACAGAGAATTATGTAGGCCAACCGTAGTCACCAGGCTGCCAAGGCTGCTTGGGGAATTCAGCACCTGACCTCACTAATACCCGGATAGTTTTAGCTGTGAGCTGGTAAATCTACTTTTACAGTCATTAATGAAGTTTTACTGATGGATCGTGGTGGTTGACAATGATGGAGGGGCACTTTGATGTGACCTATGGTGGTCATTCCCTATAACATATTTGAAAACTGGATTCTTGAAGATAATAATTCATAATTTAGGATGCATGTTAGAGTTAGAACCCTAAGTCATCTACAGAAGCACGGTGTTCCTGCTAATATGTCATACACAGCACGTATTGATGTGTTGATAAAGTCTTTCAATGATTTTCAGGAAAAATTTCCCTAGGGTTGAAACTTAGAGGCTCATCATTGCATATTGGAACAGCTAGAGAGCTTTAAAAACTAATGATAACTGCCTGTGCTTCCAGAGAACCCGTTCATTTTGCTTGGGTGCAGCCTGGGCACTGAGGTTTTTAAAAGCTTTCTAAGTGCTTCTAAAGTGCAGCCACCATTACTAGTTCTGGTTCCAACACCAGACTGTAAGGCAGGTGAGCTGGATTGGTTCTGGCTTCCTATATATCAACTGCGACCTTGAATATGTCATTTAGTTCTTCCATACCACTATTCTCTTTATGTGCAGAATGGAGGCAATGACTTCCATTCCTTATCAATCCTGGAATGATGTATGCCAGAAAGAACGGCATAAACCTTAATAAAGAATCCTATTCAATACATAGCAAATGTATTAGGTCAGTGCAAAAGTAACTGTGGCAGCTTTTGCAGTATTAAAAATTTGCTGTGTATTATTGGAATTCCTCCTTAAATAACTGTAACTGAGTCATACATTTTTTTTTTAAATGTGTGCTTCCCTTCCTTTGTGATTTTGGCTAGTGACTTGGTGTTTGTTTTATATTTATTTTATAGCATGTACATGATATTAGATAAAAAGCACATTCAAGCTATATTCTCATTTGAGCTCAAAATGGGTCTTAAAGCAGTAGAGGAACTTGTGATATCACAACACATTTGTCTCAGGAGCTGCTGAGGAATGTGCAGTGCAATGGAGGTTCATGTAGTTTTACTAGTGTGAGTGAGAACCCTTATCATGAGGAACCGGTGTCCCACCAGCGGGCATTGGCATTGATCAAGTAAGAGCCACTGTCAAACCTGCTCCTTTCACAACTATAGGAGAAGCAGCCAACGAACTTCGAGGTGACCATTTGAAGCAAACTAAAAAGGTGAAGAGACTCAATGACTGGGTGCCCATGAGCTGGCTGAAACATTTTTTGAACTGTCATTCACTCTGCATTCTATTTGCTAATGAATGGTTTCCTGATGAGACTGTGCTGTGAGACAAAAACTAGACTGCACACACCAAGAAGTTCCAAAACATATCTCAGTGTCAGACTTGCACAAAAACAGTCATGGTCCCCGTTGGGTCATCTGCTGCAGGACTGATCCATGACAGCTTTCTGAATCCCAGGGAAACCACGTCTGAGAGTTACGCTCAGCAGTTTATGGGATACAGCCATAACTGTAACGTGCGCATTGCTGCTGGTCAGGGAATGGGCTCGGTTCTTTTCTGCCACGCCCCACATCCTTCACTGCACATGTTACAACCACTGCTTCCGAGGCTGGAGACACTGGGCTAGAACATTCTGCCTCACCCATGGCATTGCCCTAACTTCTGCCAACAAATTACAACGTCTTCAAGCGCATCCATTGCTTTTTTGCAGGGAAACCCTCTCGCAAAACACACATTTTATGTTACAGGAATAAGCAAATTTGTTCATTATCAGCAAAAATATATAATGGTTCTTAATTTGATTAATTAAGATGTATTTAAGGTTAATTATAATAACCAAAAACCTCACAATCTGCAAGCAGAAATCTTTTGTATAAACATAATTGTAAATTGGGTAAGAACAGAGGCCCTGGTGTCATGAATATGAAATTAAGATTAAATGAACCTATCATAGTTACTTTACTTTGGATAAATTGCTTATCCATTTTCTAGTGATGAATGCCAGGTATAGGAAGCCTCTTGGACTCTGCAGATATGTGGACTCCAAAACAGAGCAGAGATAATACCAGTAAGGCCTTCAGAATATCAGGTCTCTCTACATACCCACTGGTTCAAAATCTAAGCTTTAGTAAAATTCTCAGGTAATAGTGTATGTATACTAAAGATTTTTTTCTTTTTTTAATTAAATTTTTATTTTTATATTAATTACAGTTTATTCACTTTGTATCCCTTATTCTCTCTCAATCCCACCCTCCCTCATCTCCTCTCATTCTCCTCTCTAAGTCCACTTATAGAGGAGGTCCTCCTCCCTTTCCATCTGACCCTAGCTTACCAGGTCTCATCAGGACTGCCTGCATTGTCCTCCTCTGTGGCCTAGCAAGGCTGCGTCTCCCTCAGGTCAAAGAGCCCACCACTGAGTTCATGTCAGAGACAGTCCCTGTTCCCCTTACTAGGGTACCCACTTGGAGACTGAGCTGCCATGGGCTACATCTGAGCAGGGGTTCCAGGTTATATCCATGAATGGTCCTTGGTTGGAGTATCAGTCTCAGAAAAGACCCCTGTGCCCAGATATTTTGGTTCTGCTGCTATCCTTGTGGAGCTCCTATCCTCTCCAGGTCCCACTAGCTCCCCCTTCTTTCATAGGATTCCCTGCACTCTGCTGAACTTTGGTTAAGAGTCTCAGCATCTGCTTTGATACATTCCTGGGTAAAGTCTTTCAGAGGCCCCCTGTGGCAGGCTCCTGTCCTGTTTCCTGTTTTCTCCTTTTTCTAATGTCCATTCCATTTTTCTTTCTGAGTGAGGATTGATCATCTTACCCAGGGACCTCCTTCTTGCTTAGCTTACTTAGGTGTACAGATTTTAGTATGTACTGAGCTGGGGATTATGAGGCTTTGGGGCCAGCACCTCTTGATAATTAGACAATCTGAAATTAGGATTAGTTAGCTCATCTCCACTCTTTAATCTGTAGGACTGTTTCCTGTACTCCTTTGTATTGCATAATTTCACACTTCTGAATTCATCTTCAATTTTTCTTTTCAGCATTCAGGTATTCATATACCTATTTTTAAGGACACTGTGGCATACCTGATCAAATAGACTTGAGTTCACATTTTATACTCCTCAAGCCTGATGTGAATACAGTGTGCATGCTTAAGGAAATTATTAACTTATTTGAGTGTCTCCATCCTACAAAGTAGACTCCTTGAAGAGCCTTCCTTTTTTAACAGGCTGCTAGGCCATTGGAAGAAACCATGCACTGTGGGAGCTGAGAAAGCTCTGGATCTGTCAAGTCTTGAGTGTGTGTGTGTGTCACTACCAAGAGCCGACTGGGTCAGGCACCAAAGCCTCAGACCCATAGAATCTGGCTAAACCTTCCTCCCAGGTCCAGAGGGATGGCGTACCCTTCCTCAGGTCTACGTGCAGATGGTACTAGCATGTACCCAAAATGCCCATCATAGCTTTCTCCCCCTGGATATTTACACCCTGAAGGTGTTCTCTTCCAGAGACGGCATGTAGAGATTAATTAAACCTGCCTCACTGATTCAACGGTAGACTATAAACTCTATCTCCATGTTCAGCTATATATAGTAAAATGGCGATCTTTCTGTCTGCAGCAGTTTCTTCATCACTGAGCCCTCCCACCTGATGACAGCTTTTCTATGTGTCTGTGCATTTGTATTTTCCTTATTCCCTGACTGGCCTAGTCAGGTTAATTTCTGGAGCCACGCTGTGCTCAGCAGCAATGTGTATGAAGCCCTCGCACCTGGCTGTTAATGGAGTCGGTTGCTGTGCAGTATAGTTCACATATTTTAAGTGCTCTGACTGCTCAGATAGATACTCATTTAGTGCCTTTACTTAGAGTGTGGACAAAAGGGAATTTTAACTCAAGTGCAAACTGAATTTTAGGACTACAGAAGAATAATTAAAGGTTGATTTCCCTTTTTGAGACAAAATGGGTCCCAAACATTAAACAACTTCCTACTTCCTTTCATGGAAGGAGCTAGCCTACAAGCTCTGCAACTGAGAGCAATTCTGGAAATAAGGAGGTTCATCCCTGCTTTGTATTCTTCCAGTCAACACTAGCCCAATCCATATTGGGCTGGTGCTGCTTCAGGCCCAGAGCTGTTCTAATGGATAGTCTATAGAGAAAAACAGTGCTGGGCACCAGAGTCCATGTCAGAGACAGACTCTGCTCCACTTGCTCTAGGGGACCCATGTGAAGACCAAGCTCCCCATCAGTTATATATAGTTAGGAGGCATAGGTCCAGTCCTTGCCGAGATGAGCCCCTGTGTGCTATGTTAGTTGACTCTGTTGGTCTTCTTGTGGAGTTCTTGTTCCCTCCAAGTCCTCCCCTTTCCCCCCACTCTTCCACAGGACTCCCCAATCTCTGCCTAATGTTTTCCTGTGGGTCTCGGCATCTGTTTCAATCCGCTGCTGGGTAGAGCCTCTCAGAGTATGGTTATGGTAGGCTCCTGTCTGTAAGCATTGCGGGGTGTCAGGGTAGTTTCACTCGAATGGGTGGGTCTGAGATTGGACCAGTTATTAATTGGCCATTTGCCTAATCTCTGCTCCATCTTGATCCCTGCACATTTTGTAGGCAGGGTAAATTTTGGGTCCAAGGCTTTGTGTGTGGGTTGGTGTCCCCCTCCCTCTACTGGAAGTCCTGCCTTCCAGGAGGTAGCCACTTCAGTCTCTATGTCCCCCACTGCTAGGAGCCTCAGCTAGAGTCCATATCCTTCCAGGGACCTACCCTGTTACAGGTATCCAGTTTGTCTCAGAGATGCCTTCCTTGGTTTTTCTTTTCTCTCCCAGACCTCTCACCTCCCACTCCTAGCCCTCAGTCTCCCCACATCTGATCCCCACCCTCATTCACTTCCCATATCCTCTCATACTCAGTTCCCTCTCTTCAACTATTTCTGATGTTTATTTTGTTTCTACTTCTGAATGGGATTCAAGCATCCTCCCTTGAGCCCTCCTTGTTAATTATCTTCCTTGGGTCTGTGGATTGTAGTATGATTATTCTATACCATATAGCTAATGTCCACTTATAAGTGAGTATATGCCACGTGTGTCTTTCTGGGTCTGGGTTACTTCATTCAGCATGATATTTTCTGGTTTCATCCACTTGCCTGCAAATTTTATGATTTTCTTTTTTTTAATAACTGAGCAGTATGGCATTCCAACCTTACATCTGACAGAGGGCTAATATCCAAAATATATAAATAACTCAAGAAATTAAACAACAACAAACCAAATAATCCAATTTAAAAATGGGGTATTGACCTAAACAGAGAATTCTTAACAGAGGAATCTTCAATAGCAGAGAAGCACTTAAAGAAATGGTCAATGTCCTTAGTCTTCAGGGAAATGCAAATCAAAACGACTCTGAGATTTTATCTTACATTCTCAGAATGGCTAAGAACAAAATCTCAAGTGACAGCACATATATATAAAGAACTCAAGAAATGAAACATCAACAAACCAAATAATCCAATTAAAAAATGGGGTGCAGAGCTAAACCAAAAATTCACAACAAAGGAATCTCGAATGGCTGAGAAGCACCTAAAGAAATGTTCAGTGTCCTTATTCATCAAAGAAATGCAAATAAAAACGATTCTGAGATTCTGTCTTACACCACTCAGAATGACAAAGATCAAAAACTCAAGTGAAGACACATGCTGGAGAGGATGTGGAGCAAGGGGAACCCTCCTCCATTGCTGGCGGGAAATGAAAACTTGTACAACTACTTTAGAAATCAATCTGGTGCTTCCTCAGAAAATTGGGAATGGTTCTACCTTGAGACCCAGCTGTACCATTCCTGGGCACATAACCAAAAGATGCTCCACCATACCACAAGGACATTCATTCAACTATGTTCATAACAACAGCTTTATTCGTAATAGCCAGAAAGTAAACAACCTAGAAGTCCCTCAACCGAAAAATGGGTAAAGAAAATGTGGTACATTTACATGTTGTGTTATACATTTTTTCAAGACGGGGACTACACCACTATTTTTGATTTTTTATGTCTGTTACCTTGCACAATGTTTGTGTTTTTGTTTTAAAAGTATTATGTCTACGGTGGTCTGAATAACTTTGGTCCCCATAGACTCATGTGTTTGAATGCTTGACCAATGAGGAGTGGCACTATCAGGAGGTACGGCCTTGTTGGTGGCCTTGTTGGAGGACTTGTGTCACTGCAGGGGTAGGCTTTGAGGTCTCCTATGCTCAAGCTCTATTAGCATGGAATTGCAAGCTCCTCCCGGCTGCCTTTGGATCAAGGTGTAGAACTCTCAGCTATTTCTTCAGCACCATCTCTGCCATGCTTCCTGCCATGATGCCATGAGGGTGATGGGCTAACCTCTGAAATTATAATTAAATATTTGCCTCTATAAGAGTTGCCTTGGTCATGGTGTCTCTTCACAGCAATGGAAATCCTAAGACAATGTCCATTCAATATATAAACAAAATATGAGCCAGAGATATTTACTGTAATTTGCTCAATTTAAAATCACAGGCATTTCCACCGAGCTCACAGCAATTCCAAAGCCAGTTCTCAAAACAAACAAACAAACAAAAAAACAAAACAAAACAAAAACCCAACTAACTGAGTGCATGTATTCATGGGTGAACTATTCCTCTCCCTTGAGCTGTGATATCTGCTACATTGTAGTGGAGGAATCAGAGAAGATTTTCAAAGCAGAAGGAAGATCTGGACTCACAGGCACTTTCTATAATCTTATAAAAATTCTATACATTTGTTTGGTAAAAATTTCTTTTTATTCCTTCTTAAAATTAAAACCCACTTTTCTGTCATTGGCTTGCAAAAGTGTTGGTTCTGGTAAGAAATTTGTGGTGGTAGTAGAACACAGTGTGCTCTTTATCCTTTTCCTTCTTCTGACATCTTTTTGCATCTTTTTATTGGGGCTAGAGGACATTTCTTTCTCATGTATCCATGAGTTCTATGCAGGAGTGTCTGAGAAGAATTTGTTCTGCAAGGTCCTCCAAGAGCGTTTCAGTCACCAGCAACAACTGTAAACTGCATTAACAAGAATATTGTGATGTGCTTAATTTAAAATGTCTTAGTAACTTTCCCCCTTTGCATTTCATCCAGGTTGTACTAAGAAGCATTGGGGAGATATACAAGATCAGGATAGGACATGACGGAACTGGTGGGCAGCCAGAGTGGAGCTTACAGAGGGTAATGGCTCTCCCTTATTCATCATACTTAACTACTTAATGCTGATGAGCAGCAAGCAGGGCACACAGAGGGTGGGAAATGGAAAATAGTTTACATATTTTCCCAAGCAATGTAAACACAAAATTGTGGTCACAGCACCCTAAAGTGCCTCACTGTGGTGAAATACATTTTAACAATAGTATTTTATAGTGATATTTGTAAAAGGAATTTTTATTAATGGGTCAAAACTTGAAGAAAATAGCAAAGTGTAAGAATCAAAGGGCATTTTTATTCTGTATCTCTATGACCACCTCACTAGTTCATGATCTTTAGAACTTTTTCTGTGAACCTATTCCATGTAGGCTTGTGTTCTCACTCTCTCTTTCTAAAATATATGTATATATAATCTATTTGTAAAAAAAAAATTGTATAAAAGGTAAATCTATGTGCTTGTTAGTATAAATACTAACACAAATACACATACTATACAATTTATTTTTATACTATATAATTTATAACTATACTATACAAATACTATAAAAATAATCTTATATGTGCACTTGGATATCCTATTTATTTATATGTTTGCAGTTAATTTTGTCAATAATATCTGCTGAATGCTTGCCAGATGCCTTACTAATGCTATTGTATATTTACATAGCATTAACTCCTTGATTTGGCTAATACTGATGTTCCTATTTTATGTATGAGAAAACTGAGGCTCAATAAAGTCAAATAATTTAGCTACAGTCATTTTGTAAACAGTCAACTTATATATGGGTCTCTAGGGAATCTTAAGCATTACCATTGACCATTGTTTTAAAAAAAATAGTAATTAAACCCTAAGTAGTCTTTAAACTTCTAAATGGAAACAGTAAATAATACTGAAGTAAAATGATATAGTTGATCACCTCCCCCTGAGGTGATCAACTTACCAGGCCACAGAAGAAGACAAGGCAGCCACTCCTGATGAGACCTAATTGACTAGGATCAGAAGGAAGGAAAAGAAGACCTCCCCTATGAGTGGAATTGGGGAAGGGCATGCATGCAGAGGGGGGAGGAAGGGAAGGATTGGGACAGGAGGAGAAAGGGAGCTACGTGGGGGATACAAAGTGAATAAAGTGTAATTACTAAAGAATTAAAAAATGATATAGTTGAATCATAGACTATTTCTGCTTTAACACCTACATCTGTCATGGATTTATTTACAGTGTAATATATTATTTAAAATATTTGAGGTCTAAAATTTTGTCACCATTGGTAAAATCTGAAAAACTATTTGCATTTCAAGTATTTCACAATCTTATCTGTGACCTTAGTTACTGTATCTTTTCTTGTACAATGTAGGTGAGTGAGAAGATGTTAATTTTGTTGAAATATTTGATGAATTTTCGTTTAAGTTTTACTCATTGCTATTTGCGTATGTGTGTTTGTGTATATGTGTGATGTTTTGTGGATGTACCTGTCACAGTGTATGGACATCAGAGGGTAATTTTGTGTTAGATCTCTTTCAACTTTATATGGTTCCGGGTATAAAACTCATGTCTTTAGGCTTGAGTAGCAAAAGGGTTTAACCAGTTGGACCACCTCTGAACCCCTGAATTGTGCTTAGCACAATTCCCAATAAAGAGAAATGCGCTTTTTAGCATCATAACAAATAAGTACATGTGGTTAGTTAATCCAAAACTTTTCTGAGCAACTGGAATAGCCCAGAATTGCTATTGATGTTATAGAGAATGGTCGGATATTATTGACCTTGAGAGAATTCAACAGAGACAGGAGCTAGCATTCAAGAAGATATAGAACTCCTGGGGCCTTCCAATTAACATCCCAAGCGGAACCTGTTGCAGGAGGAGATAGGAAGTTCCAGAAATCAATAAAGGGGGTTTCCTCTCCATCGCTCCATGTTAAAGTCCTCTGCAATTAGCAGAGTAGAAGGACAACAAACAACAGATCCAGCACATGAATTCTACAGCTAGAACTGTAACCACCAAAGCGATATGCAGGAAGGGACGGTTGGAGCCTCTTTCTTTTCGAGCGGTTTCAAGCTGATAAAGTTGTAGCGATGAAAGCAGTCCCCACTTTTTTAACCTTGTGCCCATTTGCTTCTTTAGTCTTAGTTATGAGGTGTGTGTTTAATGTGTGTTTTGTGATTTACAGGATGTTTCAGAACAGTGGCATAAATTACTCAACATAAAACCCCCACCCGCTCACCCACTAAGTGTGGGATGCATTGGTGATTCCAGCTTGAACCAGTCATCACTGCGAGGGTTGCCAAATTGTGATTTTCTGACGGCGTTTTTACTTCTGTATTTTCTGTCATTCGTCTATGAAGCAGAACTTTCTCTTTCCCTTGATTAAAGATTTTGTTTATTTGTGTAGCCAGATTTTCATATCTGTGGACTTTTCCTCTGTCTATTCAGTCAACTATACCTGAAAAACATTTTGAAAAAAGGTCTTTAGTGAAAATTAATATTACTTAATTAATAATTAATATTTGTTGATAATTATTTGCTAAATTATCTAAAATCTATATTGCAATTTGGTATAGTGGTTATTATAAATAATTTATAGATTATTTAAGCTATTTATGATGGTACAGCTGGACTCTATGCAAAACTGTTTACTATATGGACATACATATTTATTAATATTGGTGTTCATGGGGGTTCTTGAAACAATCTCTGGCATATCAAGGGTGCCTATATGATCAAAATCTTTTTTTAATTTATAAAAAATTTATTAATCAAAATTTATTCACTTTGTATCCCAGATGTAGCCCCTCCCTTGTCCTCTCCCAATCCCACTCTCCCTCCCTCTTCTCCCATGTCCCTCCCCAAATCCACTGATAAGGAGGTCCTCCTTCCCTTTCCTCTGACCCTAATCTATCAGGTCTCATCAGGACTGGCTGAATTGTCCTCCTTTGTGGTCTGGCAAGGCTGCTCCCCCTGCCAAATCTTATTTTAGTAGGCTTACTCTGTTCTGATCATGACTTATTTTGATACTCAAATTATCCTTGACCCTTTAAGCGTCTGTATCATTTTGACCTGTTGCTATCCATTTTAAGAGGGATTCTTTACTTTGTCATATAAAAATATGTTTCAGGCTTATTTAGTCTTTCTTTTTGTCAAGTTTTGGAGTCAGCTATATTTCTAAGAAACCCTAGGAGAAAAAGATATTAAGATTAAACAGTATTTGTATGAGACAATCTGAGAAGTTATTTTCCACTAATGCCTCTGGGCTTAACCAGAGGATGCTTTTTCGTTGTGATAACCTGAACATGCTTTCAAAAGATGCTCCATAGTTAATGTTTCCATGGTGAAATAAACTCCTATAATATCACTGAGAGTTTTAGTCCTATCATGGATGGGGCAAGGTACATAGTAAAGACAAGAAAGGCTCTGTATTTCCTGATAGTAAAGAAATGTGTTTAGCAGTGCTTTTAAAACTAAATTTGCCACCACAACTGCCATGGCAATGGATACAGAAATTGTGGTACATTTCACAATGGAATACTAGTCAACAAGTAAAAACAAGGAAATTCATGAAATTTGTAGGCAAAAGGTGGGAACTAGAAAATTTCATCCTGAGTGAGGTATCCCAGAAGCAGAAAGACACACATGGTATATACTCACTTATAAGTACATATTAAACATAGACTATAGGGTAAACATACTAAAATCTGTACACCTAAAGAAGCTAAGCAAGAAGGAGGACCCTGGGTAAGATGTTCAATCCTCATTCAGAAAGGCAAACTGGATAGACCGCAGAAGATGGAGAAAACAGGGAACAGGACAGGGGCCTACCACAGAGGGCCTCTGAAAGTCTCTATTAAAGCAGATTCTGAGACTCACAGCCAAACTTTGGGCAAAATGCAGGGAATCTTATAAAAGAACTGGGAGATAGAAAGACCTGCAGAAGACAGGAGCTCCACAAGGAGAGCAACAGAACCAAAAAATCTGGGCCCAAGGGTCTTTTCTGAGACTGATACTCTAAACAAGGACCATTCATGTAGATAACCTAGAACCCCTGCACAGATGTAGCCCATGACAGCTCAGTGTCCAAGCTGGTTTCTTAGTAAGGGGAACAGGGACTGTCTCTGACATGAACTCAGTGGCTGGTTTTTTTGATCACTTCCCCCTGAGGGGGGATGGGGGCAGCCTTACCAGGTCACAGAGAAAGACAATGCAGACAGTCCTGATGAGACCCAATAGGTTAGGGTCAGATGAAAGGGAAGGAAGACTTCCCCTATCATTGGACTGGGGGAGGGGAATGGGAGGAGAAAAGGAAGGGGGGTGGGATTGGGAGGGATGAGGGAGGGACTACAGCTAGAATATAAAGTGAATAAATTGTAATAAAAAAATTAAAAAAACCTAAATTTGCCACTGACAAAACATTTCAGATAAAAATCTATAAGCATGGTTGGGCTTCGTGGCAACATGTCTTTGATCCCAACACCCATGAGGCAGAGCCAGGAAAATCTCTTAGGACAGCCTGTTCTATAGAGCGAGTTCCAGGACAGCCAGAGCTACATAGAGGAACTACATCAGAAAAAAAAAAAAAAAAAAAAAAAAAAACCAAACCAAACCAAACAAACAAACAAACAAAAAAACAAAGAAACAAGCAAATCTCTTAGCATCATATGACATTTATTTTGTTCCTTATGAGAGGGCTTAAGGCGTGTGAGGCTTGCTTAGAGAGCAAGGTCCGATAGGACTGGAAGATACTGTGGCCAAATTTGCACTGAGGTGCCTGGCTAAGGTATTGTAGGGGATGCTCAGGAGTGGAAGAAAACAAGGGGCTCTCTGGAGTCTGGGTGGAATCTTACACAGCAGGGATGAGCATGAGAAGGCCTCAGAGAGTCAAGGCCTTATATTTTAAAAAAAAAAATGCATCTTGTAAATACTTATCAGCAGTGGGTACAGTTTTGTATGGAACGCAAAGTTTACACGGCTTAAGGCTTGCTGGCTGAGATTTGTTTTCTTTTTAAAGAAGATTTATTTTGTTAATTCAAATTATGTGAATGTGTCTCCATGACTATGCAGTTGAGAGTATAGATGCCTGCAAAGGCCAGAGGTGGCACATCCTGTTTGATCTGGAGTTACAGGTGCTTGTGAGCTGCCAAATACGGGTTCTTAGAGCCAAACTTGGGGCTTCTGCAAAAGTGGTACACATTTAAAACTCCTGAGCCACCTCTCCATCACTGAGGATATTTGTTTTAGTATAATAAAAATTTTGGACCTTTTTAAATTATATTGGTTGCTTAAATTTTTGAGTTTCCTTGCCCATCCTCCTTCTGCCCCCCAGGGTTTAAGTTTCACAGAGGAACAAGCAGCATAGGGACCAGATTGAGAGGCCATCTTGTGTCATTAACATGACAAATATATGTTGGGTAAACGGCAGATATTTGTATGAATCTACTCCTGATATATATGATAGGTGTTTATCATTGACATGACTGAGGAGATGAGATGATAAACATGAGAGCACAACCATTTTGATCTAGAAAGAGTTATGTGGGTGAATTAGTGAGTTATTATGGCATATTTGAGAGAAAGTCTTAGATTTAGCCTGAGTCTGGCCATAGCTATGAAAATGATCCCACATTAGAATGAAAATGGGTCTGTTGGTCAATTTGGAGGAGAAATAAGACTGAGTAACAAACAGAAATTAGAGGGTGGATAAAATTGAAGCCCCAGTCATAGCAATTTCTTTGTTAAAAATTTTATTTATATACATTACATTTTATTCACTTTGTATTCCCTCTACAGCCTCCTCCCTTGTCTACTCCCAGTCCCATCCACTCTCCCTCTTCTCCCCCTATGCCTTTTTTCTAGTCCCATGATAGGGGAGGATCTCCTCCCCTTCTATCTGACCCTAGCTTATCAGGTCTCATCAAGGCTGGCTGCATAGTCTTCCTCTGTAGTCTGGCTAGGCTATACCTGCAAGGGGGAGGTGATCAAAGAGCCAGCCACTGAGTTCAGGTCACAGACAGCCCCTGTACCCCTTACTAAGGAACCTAGGAACCCAGGTGGAAACGGAGCAGCCAATGGGCTTCTTTTGAACAGGGGGTCTAGGTCCTCTCCATGTATGGTCCTTAGTTGGAGTATTGGTCTCTGCAGGCCCCACTGGGCACAGGTATTTTGGCTCTGTTGTTCTTCTTGTGGAGTTCTTGACCCCTCCAAGTCTTTCTGTCTCCCTCTTCTTTCATAAGGATTCTGGCACTCTGTCCAAAATTTGGCTATGAGTCTCAGTATCTCCTTCAATACCCTGGTGGTTAAAGTGTTTCAGAGGTCCTTTGTGGAAAGCTCCTTTCCTGTTCCTTGTCTTCTCCTACTTCTGATGTCTATCCTGTTAGCCTTTCTAAAGAGGATTAAGCACCTTCTCCTTGTTGTTTAGCTTCTTTAAAACTATACATTTTAGTATGTTTAGTGAGTATATATCATATATATCTTTCTGTTTCTGGGTTACCTCACTCAGGATGATCTTTTCTAGTTCCCACTATTCGCTTGCAAATTACATGATTTCTTTTTTTTTTTTTTTTTCTGCTGAGTAGTATTCTGTTGTGTAAGTGTACCACACTCTCTGTATCCATTCCTCCATTGAGGGACATCTAGGCTGTTTCCAGATTCTGGCTATTACAAATAGAGCTGCTATGAACATGGTTGAGCAAATGTCTTTATCGAATGGTGGGGCATCTTTTGGGTATATGTTTAGGAGTAGTATAGCTGGATCTTGAGGTAGCACTATTCCTAATTGTCTGAGAAAGTGCCAGATTGATTTCCAACGTGGTTGTAGAAGTTTACATTCCCACTAGCAATGGAGGAGGGTTCCCCTTTCTTCACATCCTCTCCATCATCCCTTGAGTTTTTGATCTTAGGCATTCTGATGGGTGCAGTCATAGTAATTTCAAGCAAGAAAGGTAAATGCCTTCTTCAGAGTGGCTAGGAATGACATGTGGAGAAAAGACTTCCGGAGAGTGGAGAGGTGTGAGCGAGGAGGGCACAGGTCGGGGAGATGCAGTAAATGTTGTTTAGAGGCTGCATCTCCCAGTTGTCAGCGATGGGCATAACTGTCACAGAATGTTTGTAGACACATATTTACGTGATGTGTTAGCCATGGCAAGTGGAATTATCTGTTACTGAAGTAGCTGAAACAGAACAGAATTTGGCAGACATATGTTCCTTGACCTTATTAAAGTATAATCAGCTGATAAGTGTAGCAGTCTTTCACCACTGTCTTTTAAAGCACTACTTAGTTGTGTAGAAACAGTTCTGTGCCAAACATTGCCATTATCTGTCTGATAAATAGTCCCTTTGCTTGGTGCTTCATGATTGCACTGGACATTTACCATTAAGCAAATATTTATTCATTTACATGCTGTGCTCAATAGCATAATTTGATAATTTTTGTGTTTTCTCCTATAAGTCTTCCTACCTAATATTTTTTTCTTATATAGCCTGAACTAGTCATATTAACTTTATGGTTTAGGACAGATAACCCATGGCAATTTCATCTCATACTTTAATAACTCACAGTTTGAAGAAGAAAACTATAACTTTTTTCTTGGACTCCAATGCTAAAATAAACAACAGCACAGATGCACAAATTGCATTCATATGCAAAATGTTTCAAGCATAACCAGTGCACTCACTGGGAAAAATGTTTCTGATTGATGTTTGAACTTGCCAGGATGACACAAGTATAGTCATTGTCTTTGAGATACCATTCCATCATTGACATGACTATACACTTAGGCTTTTCTTGCAGATGCAATGTTAATTTTTATAAGCCAGTGTAATTCCCTCCATCCTGAAAAATTTTTGGAGAAAATTTATTCCTCTCCTTCTCTGAGGTTCTGAGTAGAAAGATTGGTTGAATGAGATATTATAATTTAGGTGTTCAGTTCTACTGTTAATTCGGTCATTGGAAATGCTGCTGTGTCTCTCAGATATTTTTAAGTTTTAGATATTTGTCTACTGGATGTAATTTCTTAAAGTAATCCAAGAATTTAAAGTCTCCAAGAAACAAAGTAACTTTTTAAGACAATGTTGGCTTATGAAACCACTCACATTTGGGACTATGATTCATCCAGGAGAGCTCTGCAAACAAGTTTCTATCGAGGTGGTTCTAGACCTTCCTGTTCATTTGGGAAACTAAAGCCAGTGCTGGATATTTTATTGTAAAGACCACATTTATTTTCTTCATTTTTTACCTAAAAGGGGAAATGGGTAGTTCATATTGCAATGAAAAACGACTTCTAGACAGTCACCCCTTTCCTTTCCCTCATGTGATACTGAGACTTGGTGCTGGTGCACAGTTTCTCAGTCCTGTTGACTGTGGGATAGTGTTCACACACAGCAGCTCTATATCAGAGCTAGAGCAAAAGCCAAAGCCTTAGACCTTTTAATATCATAGACTAGTATGAGGTCATGCTTCAGTATGAAAGCCAGGAGAAAATAATTTTAAAGAACCGAAAGAGAAGTTTTGTTTCTATAATGATCCATGGCAGCCTATAATAGAGTGAGGAAATCTGAACACCTGCCATCATTAGGTCATGTCTGGTGAGGCTTGCCTCCCTAGCTGGTAATGATGCACTGCTTACAGTCCATAGCATCTTGTGGTTACCAATGGATTTACTTAGAGGGCAATATTGTTTGGGGAAAGCCAGTGAGTCTGGCAGGTGTTTGCCAAGATTCTTCCTAAGAGTTTCAAGTTAAAAATCAGGAAAACATCTGTGCAGGGGTTCTAGGTTTTCTCCATGCATGGTCTTTGGTTGGAGTATAAGTCTCAGAAAAGACCCCTGTGCCCAGATATTTTGGTTCTGTTGTTTTCCTTGTGGAAAGAGAGAGAGCCTCTGTGGTAGGTTTCTGTCCTGTTCTTTGTTTTCTCCCTCTTCCAGTGTCCATCCCATTTGCCTTTTCTGAATGAGGATTGAACATCTTAGCCAGAGTCCTCCTTCTTGATTAGTTTCTTTAGGTGTACAGATTTTAATATGTTTATCCTATATTATATGTTTAATACCCATTTATGAGTGAGAATATGCCATGTATGTCTTTCTGCTTCTGGGATACCTCACTCAGAACGACCTTTTCCAGGTCCTACCATTTGCCTTCAATTTTCATGATTTCCTTGTTTTTAATTGATGGAGATAACCTAGAACCCCTGCACAGAGGTAGCCCATGGCAGTTCAGTGTCCAAGTGGGCTCCATAGTAATGGGGACAGGGACTGTCTCTGACATGAACTGATTGGCCTGCTCTTTGATCACCTCCCTCTGAGGCGGGGGGCGGGGGGCAGCCTTACCAGGCCACAGAGGAAGACAATGCAGCCACTCCGGATGAGACCTCATAGACTAGGATCAGAAGGAAGGGGAGGAGGACCTCCCCTATTAGTGGACTGGGGGAGGGGCATAGGTGGAAAAGGGGGAGGGAGGGTGGGGCTGGGAAGGGAGGAGAGGGGCAGCTACAGGTGGGAAACAAAGTGAATATATTGTAATTAATAAAAATATACATTAAAAAAAGAAAAAATCAGGAAAACATCAAACTGAAAATTTACGGACCACCACCTATACCCTGACATCCCGACAGTTGAGAGCTATCTGTGTATTAATGGGTCTGTGACATGCACTATCACTCTTCTTTCTTCTTGACAGCAGTTATTAGGGTATTTTGGAGGTCTGACTTCCTTTTCGAGCCATATTGATACTTGTTGATCAACTGCGCCAGTCAGTGCCTATGATATTTTAATAGAATATTAATCTAGGTGATTGAATTGATTCTAATTTACCTTTTGAGTAACTTGGACTCAAAAGAAGGCTATGACTGACTGAACATAGTCAGACAGAAATTAAGTCTGATTATTGAGGAAGGAAAGACTAGAATGCATTTTAGCAAGTGTTGTCAAATAAAATTTATGATTGTGTTTAATCTTTGCTGTTTTATATTTTCTTCTTTGGAGTTTATTTTATTTCAAATCATTTATAGACTTTAGAATTGAAATCAAAGGCAAAGAAGATATTTAATTTCCCATAGTTTGCCATTTTTAAGGCTTTTCTACTTTTAAGTAAGGCACAGTTTTACTTATGTGCTACCCCTCATATTCTACACACCAAGTGAAAGGATTAAGGGAAACTCTCTCAGAAGTCTTTGTCACCCACCCACTTCCCACGCTTGGTGCCGCCATCCACGTAGATGGCCAAGTCAGAGCCCGGCACATTGTCCTGACACTTCCTAAATCCCAGAATTCTCCGTGACCTCACTGCTGAAATGTATTTTTATTTCATCTATTTTCCATTGTATTATCATCGTTTTAGCCCAAGTTCCATTTTTTTTTGTGTGTGTTTGTTTGCTTTCTTTCTGCTGAATGTCTCCTGTGATACTGCTTCAGTTTCTTTCCCCAAACATTAGTATGCAGGTTTCAGAGAGCAGGCATGATCTTTCATAAAAGAAAAGAATCACATCATCTCCATCCCCAGATGGCCCTGCTCACTCCTGTGACCTCTCTGCCCTTGGTCATGGCACTCAAGCCTCACTGGTCTCATGCCGCAGACTGCCTGCCCTTTGACTCAAAACTGAGAGTGAGCACCCAGGGGCTGTCAATGATATCAACCCTGTCTCTTTCCTATGTATCGCAGTTCTTACCTGATCTTTTCCTGTTTGTCTCCTGTTTGAACCTCATTGGAAAGTCAATAACAGAACAGGAACTATGCCACAAGATTCCCAGCCTAGAAGAGTGCTCATTAGGTGTGCTCATCAAATTGACAAAACATATACTGTTCACTTAAGAAATATTCATAAACTATGTGAAATACTTGGTAAGTTCATGTTAAGTAAAGGGAAGCCATACAGTATTGCTTGGAATTTTATTGCTAATCTATGGCTGTATATGACAAGCAGGTGAAGGAACATTCTGTAATGCCTGGCTCATTCGTACTTCAAGAGGCCAGGCTGGCCCAGAGCCTCTTCTCCCACCTGCTAGCTGCCTTTGCTACACAGTACTCGAATCAAGCAACTCAAATGACATAAAACTCTACTGGGAACCTCTCAGTTCTTCTGAGCCTTTGAACCGTGTCATAGATTTGGTGACTCCGTTAGCACTTTCACTACATGAAATGATAATATAATTGGTATGAACCCCAGGGAATCTTCCGACTTAACTGAATTATCTCATAAATATTTCCACTTTTTCTTTTTTTTTTTTTTTTGGTTACTTATTCACTTCAGCATTCTAGAAAGATCCACTGACAGAAAAGATCAAGTAGCAAACTGCAGTAAGAAAAATAGTTTTTGGCTCAGTGAGCAGCAGGAAGAACGCTTCTTTTCAGAAAATCTGTAGTCAAAAGTTTAATCTTGGAAAACTCCAGCAATTTATAGACACACTCTCAAAGTTGTGCTGGGTTATATGAAGCAAAGATGAATTTGTGCATTTGAGAGAGTCACCATCCATTCATTGCTGATTCTTTGTTCAGTGCGTGAAACCAATGGGAGTAGCAGGAGGTACAAAAGGAAATGTAAGTCTTCAGAATCCAGGGCGGATATTGCATCTGATTTGCAAGGACACATAAAAATGTTTTAAAGAGCTGTTAAGGTCTTGTGGCTTTTTCACATTCTGACACCAGAAAGAAACTGTTAATCCCTGACCTTGGCACTGGCTTTCCCCACCTAGAACCAGAGCTTATAGCATGTCTTCCATACTTCAACTGTTCATCAAATGTGTTGGTGTGGAATTGCCTTTATATCTAAAGTAATTTCTGCACAGTACAAGAAGATATTAGAAAGGAGCCCCAAACATCCCCCAAATTGAAAATTCTAATCTCATTTTGAATTTTAAAAGAGACTTTGGATTTTTCAATGAAACACTATCTATTGTTATTTTTATTAAACATAGATTTTTTTTCTTATACAATATATCCTGGTTACAGTTTTTCTTCTCTCTATTTTTCCCAGTCCTTGCCCACCTGTCCTCCCATCCAGATCTACTCCCGGTCTGTCCTTCATTAGAAAAGAACAGGCTTCTAAAACACAACAGTCAAACATGCCAAAATAAGATATAATAGAATGAAAACCAGCACACTAAAGCTGGACATAGCAACCCAACAGAAGGAAAATAGTCCCAAGAGTAGAGACAAGAATGAGAGACCCATTCATTCATGCTAAGCTGAAAGCTATTACACACACACACACACATACGAGAGAGAGAGAGAGAGAGAGAGAGACAGAGACAGAGACAGAGACAGAGAGACAGAGAGACAGAGAGAGAGACAGAGAGACAGAGAGAGAGGACCTGATGCAGACTCATGAATGATCTGTTCTTGTTGCTTCAGTCTCTGTAAGTTAATATGAGCCTTGCTCAGTTGATTCAGAGGGTCTTGTTTTCCTCGTCTCCTTTATTGCCTCTGGTTCTTATATTCTTTCTGCCTCCTCTTCAGTGTGGGTTGTCTGAGCCCTGAGGGGAGGAATTTTTTGTTTGTTTGTTTTTGTTTTTAGTTTTTTATTATTATCATTTATTGCAATTTATTCCAATTTTGGGACTAAGTTGCATTCAGCTGAGTTGTTGGTCAAGGGGTGGGAGGATTCTTGGAAACCTTCAAACCACCTGGGCTGTTTCTAAGACAGTGGCCTGCTCTCTACAGACTGAATGTAGGGTGGTGGGTGGCACTGGGGGAGATGCATTGTGAGGACAACATCCACACAAGTCATTGAACATAGAGAAGTAAGCTAGAGCCTATATCCTTCATCCTATGTTCTAGTGTCTTGGATATGGAAGACTTTGGACGTTTAAAAAGAAACTGAACCATAATTTAAATAGCTGGAAAATGTAACCAGTCTAGAATTTATAAGCTGATTATTGAATAATGAATGACAAAGTGGTAATTCATGAATGAATTATGTTGAATGAATTCATGAATGAATGAATGTTTTTCCAGCACTTGTTCCATTTTCAGGTAAATAGAAGGGAAAACACATGTATTAAAGCAGATAGTCAAAGAAGAGGAAGTGCCAGATTTCCTTTCATGTGTTCTTTCTCATGTGTTAGTCCTAGCTTCATATCTCTAATTTTATCTTCAAATTAAAATCCCTTTAGCTGTCAGGAATTTAGAAAGTGGCCACTGGAAGGAGACTCCTTAAGTGAGCTGGATTAGTAGATCTACATAATATACCAGTGTTGGAATAAAGCAGAAGGTGGGTTCCAACAGAGGAGTCTCAGAGGAAGCCTCAGGGATAGCTGCAGCTGCTCTTGCAGAGGACAACAAACAGTGGATACAGAGGGCCATGAGACCTCTTAGAGATCATCCCCGGGGAAGTCATCAAAAAATGGACATTTCTTTTTATAAACATTGATTTATTATTGATTACAATTAATTTTGTATCCCAGCTGTAGGCCCCTTCCTCTCCTCCCAGTCCCACCCTTTCTTTCTCTCCTCTCCCCTTATACGCCTTTCCTAGTCCACTGATAGGGGAGGTCCTCTTCCCCTACTATCTGATCCTACACTATCAGATCTCATCAGGACTGGCTGCAAGATGTAGCCCATGGCAGCTCAGTCTCCATGTAGGCTCCTAGTAAGGAGAGCAGGTACTATCTCTGACATGGACTCAGTGGCCAGCTCTTTGATCACCTCCTCCTGGGGGAGGGGCAGCCTTGCCAGGCCACAGAGGAAGAGGATGCAGCCAGTCTTGAAAAGATGGGCATTTTATTTCTTGTGTAGATGGAAAGACAAACAATTGTGAAGTTCCTTCTGGAAGACCTGTGCTGGGTCTTACTGGGCAATGAAGACAATGACATGGGGATATGGCTTAAAGAGGCAAGGCTTCTTCTGAGAATCCTCCTCTATTGGGGAGGCAAAAGTGCTGAGGCCATGTTACAACGAACAGACATTTTTGGGCTTCTCTGTAGCCTGCATGTGTTGGGGTGAGCTTGTAACACATTAGAAACTTTAAAACATTCTGTCGTGTGGCTTGCTCTGGTGATTAAGATGAATTCTTTTGAGTTTCTCCAGTAGTTTACACTATTGGTACTTGCCACAGACAGAAGGCAGAGTCCAGTTGGACAGAGTCCACTTCAAATGCCCAAGTTTCTCCTTTCTTACTGATAAAATTATAAGAATGTTACCAACCTGCTTGGTGATGGTTAAATTTTTTTTTTAAGATGAAAATAAGCCACTTAGTGAAACATTTGTCAAATAAAGATCTGGTCAATATTCCTAGCAAACCACTGCTAACAACCAGCCAATTGCAACCACAGTAACTGCTTCAAGGAATGTCTGTTGTGTGTTTTGTACGTAGGGATGGATGAAAAATTATAAAGCACTCTATTTGACCCCTGTTCCTTTTAATCCCAGGTGACAATGGAACATATAAAGAGCAAGAAGACCCTAAATTTTGTCAAAAACATGTGTCTCTCTCAGAACCGGGCAGATGGGGACCTTGTCTGGGAGCTTCCTGTAATGAAAGATGGAGAGCCTGTTTTCCCATGTATGTTATTGATATTTGGTAGCATTGTTGCATATGTTGACTGTTTTATAGGTGCTAGAATTGACTTCTGAACTATGCATTTGAAGATTTTTTTTTCTGCTTCTCAGATTCTTGTTTTACTTATTAAGAAGTGACTTACTCAGCGTCACAGCATTAGTCACGAGTAGATACGGGATTAAGCATATCTCAAAATGGTCTTATGGTTCATCGATAGTCACAAAAGCTAAGGTTGTGAAGATAAGAAATGTCATGCATGTGCTTTGTCTGACTTTCCTAGAGCCAGCTACTCACCATCACTGCAATCTTGATTTATTTCCTCAGAACAGTTGGCATCATTTAAACGTTGGCCATCTCAATTTTATCCTCATTAAGGATAAAGTACCTTTCTATGTCGTTTGTATGCAAGCCTCTTAAGTAATTTTTGTTTCCCCATCTGAAAAATGTCTACTTAAAAATAAAATTAAAATCCAAGGATCAAAGGTTTTTCAATAGGTCAAAAATATAGACAGATCTGCAGTGTAAGGTTTTCTAGATATTGCCCAAGAACATGTAAATCTAGGCTCCATTTGTTTGGATTCTGAAGTAATAGGTTTTCTCTTGATTTCTCCCCCCCCCACCCATTGCTTTGTTAGTAGTGAGATACCGTGTTGATGTCTATACTGGGCAGTTGAAACAAGCTGAGACAGAGTCTGAGGTCTCCCTCTGTCTCTATGGCGAAAGGGGAGACTCTGGCCTTCGACTGTTGCACACATCCAACATGCCCGTAAGGTTTCAAAGAGGACAGGTGAGTTTGTGCAGTGCCATCTCTGAGGTGGGGCCATGTGAACTTTCAAAGGGGAAAGTCGCTTGGTGGTCTTTAACTGAGCTTTAGAGCAGCTTTATATTAAAGCGTCCCGACTTTACCTACTCAAGGGTCTTGCTTTTATCCATTTTCAAAGTTTTTCTTTGAGGTTGTTCTTGAAAGACAAATGGAAGTACTAAATCTATAGCAAACAATAGAACAAAGAAAATGCATTAAATTAGTTGAGTGAGAAAAAGAACAAACTGAGCTGAAAAGATTTAAAGGAGAATATATGTGGACATGCTTCTAACAGACTCAAAGCAATATTCTAGAGTGGTGGTTCTCAACCTTCCTGATGCTGGGAATCTTTAATTCAGTTCCTCATGTTGTGGTGACTCCCAGCCATAAACTCATTTTTTTGCTACTTCATAACTATAATTTTGCTATTGTTAGGAATAGTAATATAAATATCTGATCTGTGATTCAAGGGGATTGTGACCCATAGTTGAAAACTCCTATGAAGGTCAGACCACAGAAGAACTTGCAACTTACTTCATGTCCTATCTATTACAGTGTCCTCCCTTTAAGACAACTAGAATAAAGCCAACCCCCATGTTAGTCCCCTTTGTCCTACATAAATGTGTATTTGAACATTTGCAAGTTCTCTAGGGGCTGAACTCCTGAAAACCTGGTTGTATTTGAAAAGAAAACATTATGTGGAAGTATGGAATTAATGAGGAAAGTTCCCCAAAGTTGTGTTCCTAAGAGAAAGGGACCTTGAATGGGGTTGATGCTGCTGTTCTCAGACTTGTTTGCCTTGTGAATTATGAAACATCACAGAGAGTCAAACTCACTTATGTCTTTTACTAGTGAATGTTATAGAACAGCTTTGGACTGCCACGAGGATGAGTTCTGATTGGATGAAACCAAAAGTGTTATGCCCAATTTTTGCTTTCGTTTGTGAACTAATTCATAACAAAACAGAAATGTAAATGTTCTATTATTATTCTTACTCTCAGTGGTCAGTGACAATGTCCTCTGAATTAATTGACTGGTTTTGTATAAGGTTTAGATTGCTATCCTCCTGCTTTCTGATAAATGGTAAGGGAACCATTGCACCCAGCTGGTATGTACAGCTGACGAGACAGCACAGCATCAAGTGAACTAGTCAAGATGTCAGGCTTAGAATTGGTCTTCTTCAGTTCACCTTTATGGACAGTGTTTCCTACAGAGTAGGGACAGTGCACCTTGGGCTGAAACTGAACTTGAATAGGTGACATAGTTGCTCTCTGGATGAAAATGGCATCATCTTTAAAGTCTACCACCAGAGACAAATAAACGTTGTTCTTTCCTGGTTCACTGTAGAGCATATCCTTTTCTAAAAAGTGTTTCTTTTAGTGCACAGCACATGAAGGACTTGCCACCCAGGGTTAAGAAGTCTGCTGGCCATGCTTGCAATCAGTGACCCTTGTCATGAAATATCCCCTCAAAATGTGTCCTGGACAGTGCAAGAGCTTACCAAAACACACTCAGGAGGAGACACATTCTCAGTGAACTAGCTGCAGCTTTAATCTGGCTGAAGCAAGAGAAGGTGTTTAGTAATCACAACCAACAGTTCAGAGTCAGGCATGTATTTGCAGTGACTAAGTTGAACTTTAACTTAGTGACACCGTAGACCACAGCTAATACCACATAGCCCTTCAAGGCAGCACAAGCAATTCTGAGTTCACGTTTAACCAGGAAATAGAGTAACCATAGCTAACAGACAGCTGTTGTTTTTTGGATACTTGCCGAATTTAATTAAATTCAGGACTCTTTTCTCATATCAACAGGTAGTCTCGAGGAAGGCCTATAAAAGGAGTCTTCCTTATTCTAATTAACAGAACATTTCATAAAGGTCCTGCATCTGTAAAATAATGTCAGCACATTTTTTATGTGCTAAACTGATTCTATTTAGGAATGAAGATTACAGGGTGCACTCTCACAAGAAACTCTAGAACACCCTCTGTTTGCATTGCCAAAGGAAGGCAAATGAGTGGTATTGTTGAAGGAAACTGAGGAATGCCAAATTGTCCCTCCTGCCTTTGCAGGAATCACTAGCACACATTGAAAGGGTCATGCTGTCAGCAGATGCTTTCCAGGGTCTGCACCCAGAGGTCCCTTTGTTAGTTGTGCTTCTTTTTTTCACATCTGAGAGGACAATGAAGAAAGTAAAAGTTGGAAAGAGAAAACAGCCAGAAATGTATTTTAATCAATTGAAAGTAATTTGCTTATGTTTCTTTTCTTTATTACCATTCTGTTGTTAGCTGAGGTAAGATTTTTTTTTTTTTTTCTCTCCAAGTGCTGTGCTGCTCCTGGCAGCCTTGGGCTACTCCTACTGCCAGATTTTGTCATTTGTTGAACTTTATTTCCACGTTTTTTTTTTCGTTTTTGTCCTCCAGATTGATACATTTCAAATAGAAGCAGTTTCCCTTGGGAACCTGCAGAAGGTGCTGTTACGCTGCGATGCCAGAGAGAAACCCCAGTACTGGTACTGTGAGAAGGTCATCGTCAAAGAGCCAGGAGCTGCCTCAGAGTTCATCTTCACATGTGAAAGGTAATCTGGTCTTGATGTTCTTCAGGAGTGCGCTGCTGAGGCTGAGCCAGTGTGTGTCCCTGTCAGGTCATGGGTCTTATCCTTCCCTGGGGCTGGGCATCATGGACCACTCGTTGGTGGCCTCAGTAAATGCTCTTTCACTATGAATAAAAAAAAAGTCGTCTCTCTTTTTTTTTTTTTTTTGGCTCTCTGCTTGATACGTCAAAAAAGGGTCCAATGTTTAACCCTGGAATGTATTATGTGAGCAGTCAGAATAGTTGTTGAAATATTGCAGTCTTTACTAAAACTGTAGAGTCAAAGCAATTTTGTAAGGAGATGAAGAATGGAGTCTAGAGGGAACTTCCAGAACAAAGTATGTGGTAGACAAAGATTCATACCCGGCTAATGCCTATGCTTTCCTGGGTGCTGAAAGCAGCTCCTCCCATTCCTTAGCCAGCACTGGTTTAATCCCAGGGCCTCCAAAAAAAACCACATCTCCTTGCTGAAAGCACTCCTTTACACAGGAGGCAGCCTTGGTCTTCAGATATTTTCATACACATTCCACCTCAGGACTTCCAGACTTAAAGATGACATTATGTTAATTATTGTTTAGCTTCTCATTTGCAGTCACCTATCAGGCCTCAACTTCAAGAACATGATGTAGCTTCTGTATTGAGCCTCAAAATATCATAAACGCAGCATTGGAAAGTTGTGTGCCTGACTTGAATGTTTTTGCTTTTGTGATGCTGCTCATGCTGAGGCAAGCTGAGCTACATTCACAGCCCCACCTTGAAATTTTGAATATCCAATGTCCTGAGTTTCCCTACACTTCCCATCTCTAATGGTTAATCAGCAGGAATGCTGCTGAGAGAGTCAGGATGAAAGCATTGGCAAACCCAAGGGCACAGGTTTGGAGACTCTAAGACAGCTTTTGAGTATCTGCAGAACCCAAACTAGGGAGGTGAGGCAACTAATGATAAAAGCCAGGGAAGTCTAGGGAAGTCTGAAAACAGGAGAGCAGTGGGGAAGAAGTGGCAGCAGAGGACCCTTCTTAGACCCCCTCTTTTGCTTTCCTCTTCACTCACTAAGTTCAGTCAGTTCCTTCTGTGAAGCCTTGCTGAGTTCCTTTCTTCTGTGCTCTACCTCCACCCTGACCAATGTCCTTGTTTTCTCAATACTAGATCATCACAATCATCATCTCATTAGCTTCCTTTTCTTCTTTCTTACCCTACCCACCACTTCCAAACCAATTATCCAGTTAAGCTGGTTAGTTTTCATCAACCCAGGAAGTCACATGGAAAGACTGAATCTCAGGGGAAGAGTTGCCTCCTTTAAATTGACCACTAGGCACATCTGTGGTGCCATTTTCTTGGAAGATATTGAAAAAGAGAGTGTCCAACCTCCCGCAGGCAGTGTCACCTTTGTGCATGTGGTTCTGGGTTGTATAAGAAGGCAGGATGAGCAAGCCACAAGGAGCAAGTCAGTAAGCAGCATTCATCCATAGCCTCTGCTTTGGTTCTTGCATTGGCCTAGTACAATAATAGTCTGTAAGCTACAAGACAAATGGGCCTTTCCTACCCAGGATGCTTTTGGTTAGTGTTTTATCAGAGCAGCAGAAACTATACAACATCAACTGTCAAGATTACCAGCATCGCTCAAACATCACCTAAAATGTTCTTTGTTGTAATTTGAATTTTGAATTTTAATATCTTATAAGGTAAGTTTCCCTTTTGAACTTTTGAATAAAAAAGAAGGGACATATTCTGAAAGCTGCATTTTAATTACAGCACTCGACATTTGTAAATTTTCAGCAATTTTAATTGCCTAACAAAAAAGCAAAGCTAACCAAAACAAACAAACAAACAAACAAAAACCCCATGCTGTTCTGACTGTTAGAAGCTTTACCCTTCAACTCCACCCACCCACACTTTCTATTTGCCCTGATATTGACCCTCTTGAAAGATGTTGTGTACTACCAAACTCATTCTATAAAGCCACAGTCACCTTGGTACCTAAACCTCACAAAGACCCAACAAAGAAAGAGAATTTCAGGCCAATCTCCCTTATGAACATTGATGCAAAAATACTCAACAAAGTACTTGCAAACCGAATACAAGATCACAACAAAGATATCATCCACTATGACCAAGTAGGCTTCATCCCAGGTATGCAGGGGTGGTTCAATATACTGAAATCCAACAATGTGATCCACCACATTAACAAACTGAAAGAAAAAGACCACATGATAATCTCCTTAGATGCTGAAAAAGCATTTGACAAAATCCAACATCCATTCATATTTAAAGTCTTGGAGAGATCAGGGTTACAAGGCACATATCTAAACATAGTGAAGGCAATATACAGCAAGCCTTTAGCCAACATCAAACTAAACGTAGAGAAACTTAAAGAAACCCCACTGAAATCAGGGACAAGGCAAGGCTGCCCACTCTCTCCATATCTCTTCAACATAGTTCTGGAAGTCCTTGCTAGAGCAATAAGATAGTTGAAGGAGATCAAGGGGATACAAATCAGAAAGGAAGAAGTCAAATTATCACTATTTACAGATGATATGATAGTATACGTGAGTGACCCCCAAAATTCTACAAGGGAACTCCTATAGCTGATAAATACCTTCAGCAAAGTGGCTGGATAGAAAATTAACTAAAAAAAAAATCAGTAGCCCTCCTGTATACAAAAGACAAAAGGGCTGAGAAAGAAATAAGGGAAACAACACCCTTCACAATAGCCACAAATGTGTGAAGTACCTTGGTGTAACCCTAACCAAGCAAGTCAAAGACCTGTATGAAAAAAAATTCAAGTCTCTGAAGAAAGAATTAGAAGAAGATATCAGAAGATGGAAAGATCTCCCATGCTCTTGGCTTGGCAAGATTAACATAGTAAAATGGCTATCTTACCAAAAGCAATCTATAGATTCAATGCAATTCCCATCAAATTACCAACAGAATTCTTTACAGACCTGGAAAGAAAAATTCTCAACTTCATATGGAATAACAAGAAACCCAGAATTGCTAAAACAATCCTCTACAATAAAAGATCTTCTGGAGGTATTCTCCATCCCTGATCTCAAGCTGTACAATAGAGCAACAGTAATAAAAACTGCATGGTACTGGCATAGAAACAGAATGGCGGATCAATGGAACCAAACAGAAGATCCAGAAATAAACCCACACACTTATGGACACCTGATCTTTGACAAAGATGCTAAAACCATACAATGGAGAAAATATAGCATCTTCAACAAATGGTGCTGGTCTAACTGGATGTCTACATGTAGAAAAATGCAAATAGATCCATAGTTATCACCCTGCACAAAACTAAAGTCCAAGTGGATCAAAGACCTCAACATGAAACCAGACACATTAAATCGGTTGGAAGAAAAAGTGGGGAATACCCTCGAACTCATTGGTACAGGAGACAACTTCCTGAACAGAGCACCAACAGCACAGGCTCTAAGAGCAACAATCAATAAATGGGACTTCATGAAACTGAAAAGCTTCTGTAAAGCAAAGGACACCGTCATCAAAACAAAATGACTGCCTACAGATTGGGAAAGAATCTTCACCAACCCTTTATCTGACAGAGGACTCATATCCAGTATATATAAAGAACTAAAGAAGCTGAAAAGCAGCAAACCAAGTAATCCAATTAAAAAATGAGGAACAGAGCTAAACAGAGAATTCTCTGTAGAGGAATATAGAGTGGCAGAGAAACACTTAAAGAAATGCTCAAACTCATTAGCCATTAGGGAAATGCAAATCAAACCTACCCTGAGATTTTACCTTACACCCATCAGAATGGCCAAGATGAAAAACTCAAGTGACAACACATGCTGGAGAGGCTGTGGAGAAAGGGGAACCCTCCTCCACTGCTGGTGGGAATGTAAACTGGTACAACCACTCTGGAAATCAATCTGGCACTTTCTCAGACAACTAGGAATAGTACTTCCTCAATATCCAGCCATACCATTCCTAGGCATAAATCTAAAAGAGGCTCAAGTACACAAAAAGGACATTTGCTCAACCATGTTTGTAGCAGCTTTATTTGTAATAGCCAGAAGCTGGAAACAGCCCAGATGCCCCTCAACTGAAGAATGGATGCGGAAATTGTGGTACATCTACACAATGGAATATTACTCAGCAATGAAAAAAAGGAAATCATGAAATCTGCAGGTAAATGGTGGGACCTGGAAAGGATCATCCCAAGTGAGCTGTCCCAGAAGCAGAAAGACACACACGGTATATACTCACTCATATAGACTTATAGGATAAACCTAAAATCTGTCCATCTAAAGAAACTAATCAAGAAAGAGGACTCTGACTCAATCCCCATCCCAAAAGGCAAAGAGGATGGACATCAGAAGAAGAAGAAGAAAGCAGGAAACAACCTAGGAACCTGCCCCAGAGGGCCTCTGAAAGGCTCTGCCCTGCAGACTATCAAAGCAGACGCTGAGACTTATGGCCAACTGTTGGGCAGAGTGTATGGAATCTTAAGTAAGAAGTGTGAAATAGTAAGATCCGGAGTAGAGAGGAACTCCACAAGGAGAGCAACAGAACCAGAAATTTGAACACAGGGGTCTTCCCAGAGACTCATACTCCAACCAAGTACCATTCGTGGAGAGAACCTAGAACCCCTGCACAGATGTAGCCCATGGCAATTTAGTGTCCAAGTGGGTTACCTAGTAATGGGAAGAGGGACTGCCTCTGACATAAACTGATTGGCCTGCTCTTTGATCACCTCCCCCTGACTGGGGAGCAGCCTTACCAGGCCACAGAAGATGTCAATGCAGCCACTCCTAATGTGATGTGATAGACTAAGATCAGAAGTAAGGAGAGGAGGCCCTCCCCTATCAGTGGACTTGGGGAGGGGCATGCATGAAGAAATGGATGGGAGGGTGGGATTGGGAGGGGAAGAGGGAGGGGCTTATGGGGAGAATACAAAGTGAATAAAGTGTAATTAATAAAAATAAAAAAAGAAAGATGTTGTGAATTAAGAGCATCTTTTATCACCTAAAAAGGCCCTGCTCTACCTTGCTTATGCCCCATGGAATGAATTCCTTTCCTCATTCTCCTTTTCTTGTCATAAGGAGTTCCTCCTTTAGGGCCTCATTCAGACTTGACCTTTAGCATAATGTGGTCAACTGGAAGCTACCAGCCTCTCCATGTGACAGGAGCACACAGCACTGAAGATAGACAGCCTGTTCCAACCACGGTTTCCAGGTCTCGTGGGCAATTCCATCTCACACCCCACATCAGAGGGCTGGAGAGTACTTCACCTGACCCTCAGTTTTCATGTTCTTCCTCTACTCTGTCTTACCAGTCGTACCAATTCTGGTGATTTTTTTCCAATGGGAAAATCTCCTTATTCTTGTTTATGATGCTGAAAGACCATCATCTGAAAGGAAGAGATAATTAGTGCCAACTGAGTTGGAGCTATGATAAGTTTAGTGACATCACATATAAAGCAGCCAAAAGGTGGTTAAACGATACATACCATGCTACATAGCAAATACTAGTGTTTGATGTCCTGAACAGCAAAGGTTAATATTTGATGACTGAATGGAGCAAGTCTTGAAGGACTGATGGCCAGTGCTCATCCTTTCAATACTCTGATGTGAAACATACTTCCAAATGCTCATTCCTTCCCACTCTGAAGATACAAAGCAGTGGCACATAGCCTGCCTCCTTGGTTCTGAAAGAAGCAGGAGTGAAAATCTGGAAATAGAACAAACCACAGCCAAAAGAGATTACCCAGAAGCCATCAAAAATAGCCTGGGCAGATGAATTCTGAAAAGTGACATTCACGGTGGGAGCAGCCAGCAACTGAGCAAGAACTGGCCTGCAGGAGGTCCTTATAGTCTAGGCCTTAGGAACTGGGTGGGATACACAGTGAGCCTTTTTTTTTTTTTTTTTTTTGAGATGTGGCATGGAAATGCTCAGGTTGCCACATCACAAAAGAAAAAAGCAAGATCATCTTAGTCATGCCCCTTGGAGCTTTCCAAGAGAGCAAGCGTTCACAGGGAAACTGCATGTGGGTGGAAGACTGCCAGCTGCTCGTGCCTTCTGAGAGCCAAATGGAAATCCTTAGGTAAAACACAGAGCATCACTCATGGCTACTGCACTGTAGAGGCTTCCTAGGAATTTCACATCACTTTCATATCCCCTCAACACCCATATATGCATGGTTTTGCTTTATTTCTATGCTTCCCTTTGTATGTGTAACATGGATGAAAATGCATACTATGAAATGTATTTACTATTTGTGTTACCTTTCTTTGGCTGACCTAACAAACCTGGTAGATGTAAACAGCAGGAATTTAGGCATTCTGGAGTTGGCTAAGCCATGCTGCTCTTGAAACCTATGGGATCTTATTCCTGCTGGCTTCTCCTGGCTCCGGATGGTTGCTAATGATCCTTGATGCTCCTCAGATCTTAGCAACATTACTCAGGAACCTGTTGCCATAGTCATGTTACTTTTGCTGTTAAGAGTGTTTGTGTCTTATTGATAACACAGTAGTCACTGGACTAAGTCTCTCCTACTCTAGCGAGAACTTAATGATTACATATAACAGGCCCTGCTTTGAATATTGTGAGGTTCTAGGTACAGATGGTGTTTGGGAGGATTCTTGAATCCTCCACAATGCTACTGGAGTGAATCTTGCAACATACTGTGCACGAAAAGCTCCAAGTTTCCTAAACTACCAACAGTCATGAAGCATTATGAATGTTTGATTCTGATGAAATCATTAAAAATGAGTTAGTATATATTTAATAGAAACACTGTGATTCACAATTATGATTGCGGTAACCTAATCGGCTTAAAGGCCAGCATTGCCAAGACTCCCAGGGTGACCATCATCAGACATGATGTTCTTTACCTGTTTCTAAGATGGCTTGACATGAACCTGCACAAAACAAGTTTGAAATGAAAGCCCTACCTGGGGTAGGGCTTTTAAAGGCATTTTAAAGGCAAATGCAAAAAATAACTGATACTCATTTAAAAAACTAAATGGACCTTTCAAGGAATAGCAGCAGCACCAGCCTTTTCTCCTCAGAGGTTGTGATCAAGGTTTGTGGACCTCAAACACTGTGGTCAGAGAGGCAATGGGAGACTCAGGAATGTTGCTTGGAGAAGGGTCTGGAGCTCCACAAGGAGAACAACAGATTTGGGCCCAGCGGTCTTTTCTGAGACTGATACTCCATCCAAGGACCATGCATGGAGATAACCTAGAACCCCTGCACAGATGTAGCCCATGGCAGCTTAGTCTCCAAATGGGCTTCCAAGTAAGAGGTGCAGGGGCTGTCTCTGACATGAACTCAGTGGCTGGCTCTTTGATCACCTCTCCCTGAGGAGGGGGCCAGCCTTACCAGGTCACAGAGGAAGACAATGCAACCAGTCCTGATGAGACCTGATAGGCTAGGATCAGATGTAAGGGGAGGAGGAGGGGCTCCCTTATCAGTGTACTGGAGAAGGAGCATGGGAGGAGATGAGGGAGGGCAAGATTGGGAGGGAATAAGGGTGAGGCTACAGCTGAGATACAAAGGGAAAAAATTGTAACAAATAAAAAATTATATTATAAAAGAGGATGCTTCTTAGGTTTAATGGCACATGTTCTTGCCTTAGTTCACTTCCTCCTCTCCATCTTTCTACTTTTCTTCTTCCATCTCTTGCTACTTCTTCTTTTCCTTTTTCTTTTCTTCTTCTCTTTGAGAAAGGTTAAAAACACATACTTTGGGTAAACATGAAAGAAAAAGAAAAGGCAGAAAGAGGTTTCTGCAGTTGATGAGACTAACCATCTGCAAATCCTAAATCCTAGGGTATAGTGTGTATTCTCTACTTGGGTCCTAACCCATACATCCCTCTACAGTCCTCAGTTTCTTTTCTCTTTTTAGAATTAACATTATTATAAAACTCTTCAAATGAAAAAACACCACATGCTGAAATTACCAAGACCTGAAGTTTGTATATTGCCATGATCTCCTTGGAACCTACTTATTGACGGTTGTACAGAGTCTGTTGTCTACCTGAAATAGCTGCAGGCCTTGTGGACAGATGAGGCCAGTCTCCGGACAGGAAGGCTAATAGAGCCGCTGAAGCTGAAGTTGCCCCCACCACAGAGCAGGACCAGAAAGCACACTCTGCTGTAGACAGCGCTCTCTGCTCTTTGGCCTTCAGCTTTTCCAGTCGGTGCCGTCTTTCTATATTTGCCCAATTCCTGGCACTGGTGCCTGAAGTCCACTTGGCATTTCTAGAAGCTATATAACCTTTTCCAGAGGCATTTTTTGATGTCTTGTGGCTTCTATCATCACCTTTCACAGAACACAGGCTGTTGATACAGAACTTGATGTTTTTAACCAGATGTGTGTGCTTATTTCCCTACCTTATTTCACCTGACAATAACTCCTTCAAGGTTAGAAAACGTCTCTTCTTACTTTCAGTTTCTACCATTTTGTCTGGAATATACTAGGCCACTCAGGACACCATGATCTTTAATGGAAATCATGGCAAATATTTGAAATTAGAATATAAAATCTTAAAGATTTAACTATCTCTCAATCTCACTATGACTCATAAACAAAATGATCATTTAATTTTTATTTTCAAGTGCTAATAACAAAGCCCACGAATAATTCTTAAAATTACAAAAAAAAAGGTAAGACTGATGTCTTGCTCATGTAAAGTGTTAAACAATGCACAATTATTTGTCTCAGGAAAATTTAATCTTGAAAACTGGAAATCATCTGTTAACCTATAGCAAGAGACATTCTCCCATGACTATCTCTCCACTCCTATTCTGTGCTTGGAAGGCCCCTGAGTACAGGTAGGGCTACTTCTTAGAGCAAGACATTCTTTAGGCCTGATTATTACCCTCAACCTACCCTTACCTACCCCCATCAACTCCCAGTGTTTGGATGTACAAAGCATTTCCCTTGCTTAATGTCTTTGCAAGTTCTGGAGGTCATTACCAGAAGATCACAGAAAATGACTATGCCTGCAAGATACTGTAAAAAGAAAGCTTATTCATAGGACAGATAAAACATCATGGGTGCTCAGGAAGTGTTTTCTAGGTTAGAGAACTTACAAATAAGTTATAGGCTCAGTCCTGTGATGTGCAGACAGGACAAGACTCTGAGAGCAGCCCTTTTGATGCTGTGCCCTTCTTTTGCATAAGTCCATTTAATAGGAGGACCTTATAACTGGACTGCCTCTGTGTGCAGGAGTTGCAGTGATGAGTTTCAAAAGAATCAGCCGACCTCCTTGGCTGTTGACTTTCTAGCCTTTAAATTCCTACCAGTAAAGTACAGTTTGCACCCTTCCTTAAACATTCTCCGTGTTACACTGGTCATTTCTCAAGACCTCATTTGTAGTTGTTTATTTTATTATTTTCTTTTTATTGAAGTCTTCATCCTCTCATGTGCAAGACAGGCAGCTCTCCATCCCATGAAACTTTCCCTAGTTTCTCACCAGGAGTGAACTCATGTTTATTCTCCTTAAAATCCCCAAATGTTTCATTTGCACTCCATTCAGTATGTACCACATGGTATCACTGTCATTGAGAAAGTGTTTTTTTCCTTGGGCAGATGATAAGCTTCTTAAGGACAGGGCCTCATGCATTTTATTTTAATTTGCAGCATGGTTTCTTGTACCAAGCAGGGATTTAGTCAGTATTTCTGGAAAAAAAATAAGAGAAGAAAGGAAGGAAGGAGAGGGTGAGCACCACAGAATCCTAAGTTTGGGAAACCTTAGAGATCACATATTTGTGTTAGTTCTCCACCTAAGGAACAGCATCAGGTATTTAGTTAAAAGTATTTTATGCAGCTACTTATTTTAAAAATAATAACTTATGGACAAATCATTACCTTTTTCCTTTCTGAAAATAGAGAAAAATGATGAGCAATATAGATTTTTTTTAAATGTAGACATTTTGATAAAGTACAGAAATGTAAAATACTCTTTTTTATAGGGAGAAAAAAATAATAAAAATTATCAAGAGATAGTGAGCAATCATTTAACTTCACTGACTTTTCTGTAAAAGGCCAATATTAATCATCCCTTGCTCTTCTAAGCATGTGTTTGGCTGCCACTTATTTCATACTCTTCTTTGTCACTTGGAGCCATTCCTTGGTAGGAAACTGACAGGATGAGGCACAGGGATCAGTCTTGCTCAGTTTGGAGGTGGGGCAGAGACATAGATTCAAGTATTGCTTCTACTATTTTTAATACCAGTAATCACTTCACCATTGAAAACTTATTGAATGAAAAAATGAAACAAAAGGAGGGCATTTCAACTGCCACTAAAGTCTGGAGAAGTTTTTTTTTTTAAATTTATTTTATTATAGATATAAGGAATATTGCAGTCAGGGGGAAGAGTCCAAACTGAACTTGGCTGGCAGACAAACTGGATCATGAAAGGAAAGAGGGGAGGGAGAGCAAGAGAAGAACCATTGAAAAAAAGAGGTGGCCTGGGTCAAGGGACCAAGAGATTGGCGTAGCCAAAATGGCTGTTATAGAGGGGATCAGGCAGGAAAGGGAAGTAGAAGGCCAGCCCCTGGCAGAGAGAGGTTGAGGGTAGGAGGAGGGATCCCCAGTGCCAGGGACCAGTGTCAGCCAATTGTGAGTCTTGAGAATGGGAGGAATGTATGGATGCAAAAGAAAATTACTTCAGCCATGGGGTGGGGGATGGGGGAGCAGGTACAAGCTGACAGATGACTCATTTCAAGAGACTGTTCTCTGGAAGCTGTCTCTGTGATGTCTGCTCATTTTTTTTTCCTCTTCTTTTTCTTCTCTCCCTCTCCTTGGAGCAGAGAGTCAATCCCAGTCTTTTATTGTTAAGTCATTTCCTTATACATTTTCTTCTACATGATCAAAAACCCTTTTGTTTTTCTCCAGAAGTCCCACAGATAAGAGCAAACAGAATCTAGCCAGCTGTACTCTACATACATGGTACAGTGATTGTACCCAAGAACTCACAGAACAGAATATAGTAAGCTATAATGATTACATTGCAAGCAAGCATGTTTAATCGTTGACTCAGTGCTTTTCTCAGACAAACTTTCACCTCAAAGCTCAGTTGCCCAACACTTCTGTTTGGAGCTTTGAGGAACTTGGTGTTTTTGAGGGCTTTCTCATAAGACAATCTGATCTATAAACTGAAGTATGCACAGAGTGGCTTAGCTGCATGCTTAGACAGGCATGCAGCGGCAGACATGTGAAAGACTAGAGAGCCTTGGCTTCGTGCAGTAGTGCACATATGAAAGGATTGAGGTGACTGCTGCAGACAGATCATTCTCTTTTTTTTAAATTTTTCATCAATTACACTTTACTCATTCTGCATCTCCCCATAAGCCCCTCCCTCCTCCCCTCCCAATCCCACCCTCCCTCCTCCCTCTGCATGCATGCCACTCCCCAAGTCCACTGATAGGGGAGGTTCTCCTCTCCTTTCTGATCTTAGTCTATCAGTTCACATCAAAAGTGGCTGCATTGTCCTCTACTATGGCCTGGTAAGGCTGCTCCCCCCCCAGGGGGAGGTGATCAAAGAGCAGGCCAATCAGATTATGTCAGAGGCAGTCCCTCTTCACTTTACTATGGAACCCAATTGGACTCTGAACTGCCCTGGGCTACATCTGTGCAGGGGTTCTGGGTTATCTCCATGAATAGTTCTTGGCTGGAGTATGAGTCTCTGGGAAGTTCCCTGTGTTCAAATTTTCTTGTTCTGTTGCTCTCCTTGTGGAGACCCTGTCCTTTGTAGCAGCTTTATTTGTAATAGCCAGAAGCTGGAAACAACCCAGATGCCCCTCAACTGAAGAATGGATGCAGAAATTGTAGTACATCTACACAATGGAATATTACTCAGCAATGAAAAATAAGGAAATCATGAAATTTGCAGGTAAATGGTGGGATCTGGAAAGGATCATCCTGAGTGAGTTGTCCCAGAAGCAAAAAGACACACATGGTATATACTCAGACAGATCATTCTAAGGCAGCTTCAATCCCTCCTCTTGTCTTCATGAGCAGAGACTCTGGAGTGAAGACTTGGAGGTAAAGTAAAAACTCCGACAGGTTGACAGAGAGACTGATTATGTAGTTCATGCTGGCCTTAGACTCTGAATCCTCTTTTTTCAGCCTTCTGATTATCTGTGTCACAGGTACGTTTTACAGTGTCTAGCATACAAAACCATTTTCTAAGAATTCCCTAGAATCAATTCTGAGAAATTTATTTATTTTACATGAGATGCCCAGTGAAAAAGATCCTAAGTAATAGTCTTGATTTCAGTCAAGTCTGAACTTAGCAGAATCTAGAGGGGATTTTATCTAATAATATTCAAGCTTTGTTGTAGCCTTTGGGTCACTATACCACTTTTATCCTGTCTATTCAGAGAAAAGAGTGAGTGGTGACAAAAGAAATGGGCCAAGAGGCTAAGCCAAAGAGCATATTTTTAAAAAGTCAGCCAATACACCCTGATTTGGAGTCAGAAGTGCAAAAGTTAGTAAAACTAGTTTTTGAAAGATAACCTTGAAGGTGGACTGTCATGTAATTCAGGTCGAAGAAAGAGATCTAAGTCTTTATATATTAGAACATCAAAAAAACTATTCACTTCCTTTGGGTTGTCAGCGTTGTCATTTTACCAAAGCTTTCTGTTGTGGTTGGAATAGTTGGTCCTCAGTTGTATGAACTGTTTGGGAAGGATTTGGAGGTATGGTCTTGTTAGAGGATGTGTGTTGCTGGACTTTGGGGTCTCAAAAGCCCACAACATTCCCACTTAGCCTTTTCTCTGACTTGTGGTTGTGTCTCAGGATGTAAGGTGTCAGCTCCCAGCTCCAATGACTTGCCTACTCGCCTGCATGGTGTCATGCTCCTGCCATGATGGTCTTGACTCATCCTCTGAATTTTAAGCCTCAATAAACTCTTCTATGAGTTGCCTGGGTGGTGGTGTTCTGCCAAGACAATAATCTCCATTTTTTTCTGTATGGGAAGATTCCTTTTTCCCATGTTGTTGAGTCACAACTGGCTTTTGGTCTCATCTTTTCAATCAGCTTCAGCAATACTGTGGAATCTCCTTTTGAGGTGCATCTGGTCACCTTTTCTGTGCCTGTTAGGCTGAGTTCTTAAGAGAGACCATCTGATTGACTAAGCCAGATGTCTCCTGGTGCTGCCCGACAGCAAAATCCAGGCTCTGCCTCTTCATAGGATGAGATAGGATGTGTTTCTGTTAGTTGACTAACAATCATCCTGAGTATATTTATTGTAATGTCAACTAAGAATGAAGTACTGTGTTTGGCAATGACACTTGAGAGTATCACTTGTTTATAACTTTATGAAATAATGATTAATTAATATTGTTTAATCCCATTTTGCTGTTTATAGGTAGATTATTTTTCTTACATATAGGGAAACCGAGGTTTAGAGAGATCCAGGTCCTATCATATCTCCCCTGTCCCTTCTCTCTCTCTCTCTCTCTCTGTGCGTGCGTGTGTGTGTGTGTGTGTGTGTGTGTGTGTGTGTGTGTGTGTTTTAAGAAAGAAGGTCTAATGTAGTCCTGGCCTTGCATTCACGGTGTATCTGAAGATTTGCCTTCACTTGCTGAATTGGATGCTGAGATTACAGCTTTCATAAACCTGCCCAGTTTATGTGTGTGTGAATAGTCTACCAAATGGGCCTCATCCCTAGTCCTGAATTATGTATATATATTTTTTAAACAGGATTTCACAATGAAGTTCAGTTCTCAAATTCACTATTCTCCTATCGCCATCTCCTGAGTGCAGGAATGATAATGGGTTTACTACACCTAGTAGTTGAAATTTATTGTGGAGTCACTCTTTCTGGAAAGATGGAGGTACAAGCATTCAAAACCCATCTAATTAATCACTATTGCATAATTGGGAAAAACTAAAAGTATAACACACACACATATATATATATATGTGTGTGTATGTTATACTTTAGTTATGTATATATATATGTGTGTGTGTGTGTGACTAGATTGCAGCAGATAAAGAATAATCTCAGTATGAGTTGCAGCAATCAGGAAATGAGATCTCTTGTAGCTTTTGCAAATGGAGAGATAAGTGATCCTGACCTCTGGCTAGGACTGTGCATGCTCCCAGTTCATGTAGGAGCATGAACTGGCCATCTGGCCATTATCTGGTCTCCGCAAGGCTAGTGTGGTAGACTGGCCCTGTAGCTCTGGCCCTTGACATTCTTAGATTCCCCACACAAGTGCCCTGTACTCTCCAGTGCTTTAGGAATAAGGCTGTTACTTAACAGTCTTACTCCTGAGCTCTAGCACATGAAGCCAGACCAGTATGTGTTTTTGCCACTGTTGCTGCCTCACTCTGTAGCACCATTTCTGGCCTCTCCAGTGCCAGTCAGGCAACTGCTTATTGTTCAGCCTGTAGTTATATGTTGCCTTTTTGTTGAAATAGTTTTGCCGATTTTTATGTACCTTTGATCCCTGCCATTCAGGCTTGGTCATTTTCTTTACTGTAAGTAGCAAGGGAGACTAGATGTTTCCATTGTAGTTCCTAAAACATTTACTATTTTTTGTCGTGCATATTTTTTATATTGCTGTGATGCTGGAAACTCTAGGTCAGTATCCACGTTTTTGCTGCTAGTATAGCCTCAGTATTCATCACATTGTCTGGCACACAAATGGTCACTCTAAGTCTTTACTGAGCAGACAGGCAAATAGAAGAAGAAAATAGATGCACATTTGAAAAAGGAGTAGTAGTAACTGTGGTTTGAGGGGGCAGAGTACCATAATGACATTTCTGTTCTACTTAATAGCACATAAAATCCTTGTAATGGCGTCTTCATTTCAGGTTGACAGCAGTTTTATGAATGAGGCAGATAGTTGAGTCAGCAACACTAAGTCCCAACAGGACACAAATCAGTAAAAAAAAAGTTCATTTTCTGAGTATAGTATTGGAATTCAGGCTGATCTAAGGCTTCCCTGTGGCCCTGGTGTTTGGAGAAATTCAGGTCCTTGTCTAGGATCTTGGGGGAGCTTCAGCTTAAGATCCTGACAAACTCTTTCTCCCTAAAGGGTTGTGATTATTAGTGTTCTGTCAGTGACACAGAAGATACCCCGTGTTCTCTTTGTGCAACGTTGATTAGCTTTGACTGGCTTTGTACCACTGGATGAAAGTTTTCTGCTGACTCTGTTTCAATTCATGCCTGCAAACTGTGGTATGACTCCAACCAAGCAAGTGAAAGACCTGTTTGAAAAAAAACTTTAATTCTCTGAAGAAAGTAATTGATGAAGATATCAGAAGATCTCCCATGCTCATGGATCAATAGGATTAATATAGTGAAAATGGCCATCCTGCTAAAAGCAATCTACAGATTCAATGCAATTCCCATCAAAATACCAACACAATTCTTTACAGATCTTGAAAGAACAATTCTCAACTTCATATGGAAAAACAAAATACCCAAAATTGCTAAAACAACTCTGTACAGCAACAGACCATCTGGAGGTATCTCCATCCCTGATCTCAAGCTGTACTACAGAGCAATAGTAATAAAAACTGCATGGTACTGGCATAGAAACGGAATGATGGATCAATGGAATAGAATCGAAGACCCTAAAATAAACCCATACAGCCACGGATACTTGATTTTTTTAATTCTAATTTTTATTAATTACAGTTTATTCACTTTGTATCCCACCTGTAGCTCCGTCCCTCCTCCTCGCCCAATCTCACCCTCCTCCCTGTTCTCCACTCATGCCCCTCCTCCAGTCCACTGATAGGAGAGTTCTTTTGATTTTTGACAAATAAGCCAAAACCATACAATAAAAAAAGACAGCATCTTCAACAAATGGTGCTGGTCTAACTGGATGTCTACATGTAGAAAAATGCTAATAGATCCACATTTATCACTCTGCACAAAAGTAAAATTCAAGTAGATCAAAGACCTCAACATAAAATCAGACACACTAAATCTGTTAGAAGAAAAAGTGGGGAAGAGCCTAGAACTCATTGGCACAGGAGACAACTTCCCGAACAGAACACCAACAGCACAGGCTCTAATATCAACAATCAATAAATGGGGCCTCATGAAACTGAAAAGCTTCTGTAAAGCAAAGGACACTGTCAGTAGAACAAAATGACAGCCTACAGACTGGGAAAGGATCTTCACCAACCCTATATCTGACAGAGGGTTGATATCCAGAATATATAAAGAACTCAAGAAGTTAAAAGGCAATAATTCAAGTAACCCAATTAAAAAATGGGGTATGGAGCTTAACAGAGAATTCTCAGTAGAAGAATATAGAATGACAGAGAAACACGTAAGGAGATCTCAACATCCTTAGCCATCAGAGAGATGCAAATCAAAGCGACCCTGAGATATCACCTTACATCCATCAGTAGAGCTAAGATCAAAAACTCAAGAGACAACACATGCTGGAGAGGTTGCAGAGAAAGGAGAACCCTCCTCCATTGCTGGTGGGAATGTACACTTATACAACCACTATGGAAATCAGTCTGGCACTTTCTCAGACAATTAGGAATAGTTCTTCCTCAAGATCCAGCTACACCACTCCTAGGCATATATCCAAAAGATGCTCAAGTACACAAGGACATTTGCTCAACCATGTTTGTGCAGCTTTATTCATAATAGCCAGAACCTGGAAACAACCTTTATGTCCATCAATGGAGGAATGGATACAGAAATTGTGGTACTTTTACAAAATGGAATACTAGTCAACAATTAAAAACAAGGAAATAATGAAATTTGCAGGCAAATGGTGGGAACTAAAAAAGGTCATTCTGAGTGAGGTATCCTTGAATCAGAAAGACACACATGGTATATACTCACTTATAAGTGGATATTAAACATATAATATAGGATGAACATAGTAAAATCTGTATACCTAAAGAAGCTAAGAAAGAAGGACCCTGGGTAAGATGCTCAATACTTATTAAGAAAGGCAAACAGAGTAGACATTGGAAGGTGGAGAAAATGGAACAGGACAGGAGCCGCCACAGAGACCCTCTGAAAGACTCTACCCAGCAGGGTATCAAAGCAGATTCTGAGACTCATAGCCAAACTTTGGGCACAGTACAGGGAATCTTATGAAAGAAGGGGGAGATAAAAAAACCTGGAGGGGATAGGAGTTCCACAAGGAGAGCAACAGAACCAAAAAAATCTGGGCAAAGGGTCTTTCCTGAGACTGGTACTCCAGCCGAGGGCAGTGTATGGAGATAACCTATAATCCCTGCTCAGATGTAGCTCATGGCAGCTCATTGTCCAAGTGGGTTTCCCTAGTAGGGGGAACATGTTCTCTGACATGAACTCAGTGGCTGGCTCTTTGACTACTTCCCCCTGATGTGGAAGCAGCTTTACCAGGCCACATAGGAAGACAATGCTGCCATTCATGATGATACCTGATAGGCTAGGGTCAGATGGATGGTGAGGAGGACTTTCCCTATCAGTGAACTTGGAGAGGGACATGGGAGAAGATGGAGGGAGGGTGGGATTGTGAGGGGAGGATAGGTGTGACTACAGCTGGGATACAAAGTGAATAAACTGAAATTATTAAAAAAATAAAGTAAAAAAGAAGATTCTGTGATTCTCAATAAATTTGCTTGGCCTAAGTCAGAGCTTGTGAAAGCCTTTCTGAGCCAAACTTTCCTATCTTCCTCATTTATTTCATTTGTTTATTTATTATTATTTGCTACAGTTTACTCACTTTGTATCCTGGCTTTAGCCTATTCCCTCATCTACTCCCATTCTCCCTCTCCCTCCCTCTTCCTCCTCCTTATCCCTCCCCTAGTCCATTGACATTGGAGGTCATCCACCCCTACTATCTGACTCTAGCCTATCAGGTCTCATCAGAACTGTGTGAATCCTTTCTTTGTGGCCTAGTAAGGCCACCTTCCCAGGGGGAACTGATAAAAGAGCAGGCAACTCAGATCATGCCAGTGACTGCCCCTGCTCCCCTTACTAGGGAGCACCCTTGGAGACTGAGCTGCCTATGGGCTACATCTGAGCAAGGGTCTGTGTCCTTTCCATGCATGGTCTTGGTTGATTCATCAGTTTCTGCAGGAACTCCCCTCCCCAGGTCTAGATTTATTTTTTTGGTTCTATCTGTCTCTTTGTGGAGCTCCTGTCCCCTCCAGGTCTTCCTATCTCCCCCTTCTTTCATAAGATTCCCTGCATTCTGCCCAAAGTTTGGCTATGAGTCTCTGCATCTGCTGGGTAGAATAATTTAGAGGCCCTCTGTGGAATGCTCCTGTCCTGTTCCCTGTCTTCTCCTACATCCGATGTCTATCTTGTTTTCACTCTTTAATGAGGATTAAGCATCTTCCTTAGGGTCCTCCTTCTTGTTTAGCTTCTTCAGGAGAATCAATTTTAGTCTATTTATCCTATATTATATCCACTTATAAGTGAGTATACCATGTGTGCTTTCTGCTTCTGGGTTACCTCATTCAGCTTGATTTTTTTTCTAGTTCCATCCATTTTGGCTGCAAATTTCATGATTTCCTTGGTTTTAATTGCTGAGTAGAATTCCTTTGTGTAGCTGTACTACAATTTCTGTATCCATTTCTTGGTTGAGGGCCATCTAGGTTGTTTCCAGCTTCTGGCTATTATGAATAAAGCTGCTATGAACATAGCTGAACAAGGATCTTCACCAACCCTACATCTGACAGAGGGCTAATATGTAAAGAACTCAGGAAGTTAAAAAACAACAAACCAAGCAATCAAATTAAATAGAAAAACCTGGAGGGTACAGAGCTAAACAGAATTCTCAACAGAGGAACATCGAATGGCAGAGAAACACTGAAAGAAATGTTCAATGTCCTTAGTCATCCAGGAAATGCAAATCAAAACAACACTGAGATTCCACTTTATGCCAATTGAAAATGGCTAAGATCAAAAACTCAAGTGAGAACACATGCTGGAGAGGCTGTAGAGAAAAGAGAACCCTCCTCCATTGCTGGTGGAACTGTAAACTTGCACAATCACTTTGGAAATCAATCTGGTGCTTTCTCAGAAAATTAGGAATAGTGCTACCTGAAGATCCAGCTATAGCACTCTTGGGCATATATCCAAAAGATGCTAAACCATACAAGAAGGACTTTTGCTTGCCTCTATTCTTTATTGCTAACATTCTGGTCTTCTTCCTTATAATCTAGTCACTGAAAAAATGACCTGCTATCTGGGTAAGACCGGTCTTGAGAAGCTTTCTGCAGCAGAAAGCTTGTGACACAGAAGTTTGGTTGATGTGTGGGAGTGGGGTGATGGGTGCTGCTAGCACGCACTATTACCTTATGCACATTCCCCAAGTTGGTTATGGTTTCAATGTGTTTTAAGGTAATATTATTTAGTCATTAAGGAAAAACTTTTACATCAAGGCATGTGACAGCAAAACAGACTTCCACAGAAGAAACATTAAAATGGTGACATTTCATTTTTCTGTGAAAAGTTTCCCACAGGCAGCGAGTGGGTTAGACTTCCTTGGGTTCTAGTTTGGCTCAGTGCAGCTTGCAGCAGTTCCTGTGGCTTTCAGTGGGAGTTGGTGATTTAGGCTGAGGGGCATTTGATTCCACAAGCTACAGCTACAATATAAGTACAATGATGAGTGAATGAAAAAAAAAAATAGAACTTGACTGCTCCTAGGTATGGTCATGGAGAAGGTTTATTATAGATAAAAGGGAGAGAACAGGCAGAGGCAGAAATCTGTTGTATAAAATGTTATTAATATCTAGCATTAATTACATATAATTATTATTGCAGTGTTATTTAACCCACTCTCATATCAATAAAAAACACAGGCATCTGTTGAAAATTTTTTAATTAATTACACTTTATTCACTTTGTATCCCCCCATAAGTCCCTCCCTCCTCCCCTCCTGAACCCACCCTCCCTTTCCCTTCTTCACGCATGCCCCTCCCCAAGTCCACTGATAGGGGAGGTCCTCCTCTCCTTCCTTCTGATCTTAGTCTATCAAATCTCATCAGGAGTGGCTGCATTGTCCTCTTCTGTGGCTTGGTAAGACTGCTCCCCACTCAGGAGGAGGTGAGCAAAGAGCAGGCTAATCAGATTATATCAGAGGCAGTCCCTCTCCCCATTACTATGTAACCCACTTGGACACTAAACTGCCATGGGCTACATCTATGCAGGGGTTATAGGTTATCTCCGTGCAAGGTACTTGGCTGGAGTATGAGTCTCTGGGAAGACCCCTGTGTTCAAATTTCTGGTTCTGTTGCTCTCAAATTTTAATATGCCTTAAACTCAAGGGGCTGGGCAGATATAAACTCCCTAAGCCTTCTTGTTACTCTCCCACCCCACACCATCTCATTTGCATTAATTATTCCTAGCTGGGCTACTCCACATCCATCATTCCCGTAAATACTTAATCATGCTTTTCATCCGGGCTGCTTTTCTCCACCTCAGATTCTCAGAGCAAGCTCCTTCTAGCCACATGGTTCTAGTTCATGCTTAACCCAAGGCAGTTCTCCTTCTTCCTCCTCTCCTATCTTCCCTCCTTCCCCTCTTTTTCCTCTCCTGATCCTCTTTTCTGCAAGCCCTGGAACCTTCACTCCACCTACCTCACTTCTGCCTAACCCAGGTTTGTAGGCAACTTTATTTAGCCAATCAGGGGTAACCTGGGAGGCAAAGTTTACACATGTCATTTGTTACATGAGTGTCAGCTCATAAAAGACAGCAAGCAGACCTAGGAGAGCAAAACAGTTAACAATAAAATACAAAACACCAGACCATGCTGTGACATGGGATAGTCCAGAATGAACATGACCCTGAGCCAGCCCATGTGAAGAGAGAGAGGAGGAGGGGCAGTCTGGGTCAAGAGACTGGCATTGCAAAAATGGCTGTTGTTTTTAAATAATTTTTTAATTTTTATTTTTATTAATTACACTTATTCACTTTGTATCCCCCCATCAGCCCCTCCTTCCTCCCCTCCAGATCCCATCCTCCCACCCCCTTCTTCACACATGCCCCTCCCCAAGTCCACTGATAGGGGAGGTCCTCCTCTCCTTCCTTCTGATCTTAGTCTATCAGATCACATCAGGAGTGGCTGCATTGTCATCTTCTGTGGCCTGGTAAGGCTGCTCCCCCCTCAGGGGAGGAGATCAAAGAGGGCTTGCATATTTTTTTGTTTTGTTTTTTGAGACAAGATTACCCTGTGTAGACCTGGCTGTCCGGAAAACTCACCCGGTAGATCAGGCTGGCCTTGAACTCAGTGATCTGCCTCCCTCTGTCTCCCAAGTGCTGGGATTAAAGGCATTCGCCACCACAGAGGCTTTTTTTTAATTTGTTTTTTAATATAGTTACATTTCAATGTACAGAAAAGAAGCAAATTACGCTGATCATAAAAAACAAGAAAATGATTTTCTTTTGTTTCCTTCTTTTCTCTGTTTTCTGTTTTCTTCAGATGGATTCCCTTCATGTCCCAAGGCTTAATGCATTCAGAAATTGAACTGTATTGTCAAGGTGAGGATTAAGGCAAATGCAGTGAAAGAAGGTGCAAGATGATTTTGTTACAACTGGACGTCAAGGAAGATGACCTCCCTATCGTTCCAGAATGTCCCCATTGCTAATGTGACATGGGCAGCTATTTCTTACAGAGGATATTCAAATGCACAGAAGTGTGTCTTGGTGATGTTTTATGCCTTACTCAGTTAGGAATCAGCTGCAGGATTTGACACTGTTAAGGAGTTAAATTCACACTTCTTTTTATTGTTGTTGTTGTTCTCACTTAAAATGCCATCAAACAGATCTAATATTAACTTCACTTTTACTTTTGCAGAAATGCAAATAAGTCATCCACCTAAAATACAAGAGGAAGCAAATGGTAAATGTTGTACTTTTCATCTTCTAATCATCTAGAATACTTTCTTAATATTTCCAGATATCTTGCTTTGCATATTTTTTATAGTACATTACTGTAAGTTTAAACAATTGATTAAAAACACTTTAAGTGGCCTATATCTGAGCTGAGGTTTTAGGTTCTCTCCATGCATTGTCCTTGGTTGGGGTATTATTCTCTTTATGGCCCCCAGGACTCAGTTTTTATGGCTCTGTTGGTTTCCTGTCACCTCCAGGTCTTTCTGTCTTCCTGTTCTTTAATAATATTCCCTGCACTATTCCCAAAGTTTGGCTATGAGTCTCTAGACTCAGTCTCCAAGTGCGGCCCCTAGTAAGGGGAGCAGGGGCTGTCTCTGGTAAGAACTCAGTGGCAGGCTCTCTGATCACCTCCCCATGGAGGGTGTAGCCTTGCCAGTCTATAGAGAAAGACAATGTTCAAGTATCTCAATTTTGTGTAGAGTTTGTTTCATCTGCTGTATTTCTAAGGGTGGCATAGAAAAATCCTATGTTGCTTCTAATTTTAGTTTTTGAGGATTCTCCATAAGTGATTAGCTAGTTCATATTTACACCAAGCCTGTATAGGGTTCGTTTTTACACACCCTTGCTGAATTGTGTGGTTTTGTTTGTTGTTCTTGATAATCATTCTGACTGGGGTGAGATAAGGGTGATGGTACAGTTTGGTTTGCCTTTACTTTATGGCCAAGTATGTTAAAACAGTCTTCATGTACTAATTAGACACTTGTACTCCATAATTTGAAAACTCTCTGCTGAGTTCATTTACTCACCTATTGAAGGAACTAATTATTCATTTAGCGCTTACTTTAAAGTTCTATATGTACCCTAGATATTACTGCCCTTCCTCATGAATGCTGCAATGACTTTCTCAAACTACGTAGCCTTAGATCTACTAATTCTTCCTTTGCTGTACAGAGCTTTCTAATTTTATCTAATCTCATTTGTCAATTCTTGATATTATCTTCTAGGAGTCGGAGTACTGATTTTTAGAAAGTCTTTCCCTTGTCCTGTATCTTGAAGTATTTTCTCTCTAGTAGTTTCAAAGTTTTAAGTCTCGTTTCAAGTCTTATGTAGTGATGAAACTTGTTATTTTTTATAAATAACACATATTAATGACTTTGTTTCATTTTGAATTGATTTTTTTATAGTGTGAGTGATAAGGAGATAAATTCATTCTTCTAAATGTAGATACCACTTTTTCCACCACAACCTTTTATTGAAGAAACTATCCTTTTTTTGTTGTTGTTATCTCTGTGAGGTCAAAGGTGACTTTTAAAATAGAACTTGTATTTTCTTGTCTGACATTTCAGCCATTTCAGTATCACTGGATTTGGTTATTGACAGACTGTGTATTTTTGGCAGGGTCATTTTGCCTTGTTTGTTAATATCTCTTGTTCATCTTTTTAACTTGCAGTCTGTGCATCTGTTAGGATAGAAATCTCGTTTGGCTATATTTGACATTCTTCTTAGCAACTTTTTCTTGTGTGCTTAATCCTTAGTATCAATATCCAGTATATACTATTTCATAAACCAACAGCATCAAAACAACGTATAAGCTGGTTGCTGGCTATCTCACAGGTTAGATGTCAGCCTTAGGCTGGATTCACTGTAGAGACTTCTCTTCTTTTACATATTGGCACCTTTGCATATTGGCACCTATTTCTTGACCCACTTATTTCACAGCCTCAGTTTTTTCATGTAGAGGTGTAGAGGCAGGAAACATTGAGCGGTACATTGGATGTGGGGCTCAAGGCTTCCATTCTCACTACAATAAACAGTTTACAGCGGGAACACAGTTCTAGAACTTGAGGATTTCCTGATGGTGGGCTCAGAGATGTCAACCATGTAATCATGGTTATCACTGTAATCATGAGTAGTTGGCGTTTACTACTTACAGCAGAGAATAAAGTCACCAATGACCATCTCCTTTACTGGAGCTCACTAACACTGATAAGTTCTCAGAATGCCTGTTTCCGACCCTAACCATCTCTGGGTCCAGCCATCTCCCACATAGGCATAGTGGCAAGGTCGGAGTGCTTGCTGCCTTGCAATTGTCCCTTGTTTCCAGGTATCTAGAATAAACCAATCTCAAGCAAAAGCCCCTCCCTCAGGATGGTACTCAGAGACAGCACTCCTATGTATCAGTGGTGACATAGTCAATTTAAAATCATGACCACCACGTAGGAGGAGTAAGTATCATACCAAATTTCCCTACTGGATAAGGTTTGTTTTTACTTCTTTACATTAATTTTCTTTCCTTCTTTCCTTCTTTCCTTTTTTCCTTCCTTCCTTCCTTCCTTCCTTCCTTCCTTCCTTCCTTCCTTTCTTTTCTACTTAAATCTTTTGTCACCTCATTCATGTTTTCCTATTCTTTCCCTCCATTTGCCTCTTAGGAAATGGCTGTGTTTCTTTACCCTGACTGCTTTTATTTATTATAGACCAGGCTTAAGAAGCTACTAATGGATCCCTTTAAAACTCTGAAGCAATTAATTTCTATAAACTTTTATTAATTGTGCTTTTGTATTGATTTAATTTTTTTCTGTGCTAGTCCTTTTTGATTAGCTTTTTCTGTCAGGTCCTCTTCAGATCAACCTGAAGTCATGTTAATAATATGCTTATATTTTTAAAGTGCATCTTGAAGAAATGGATAAATTGTTAGTATGCATAACAGGCTAATAAATCTCTACATTATAAAGACTATGTGTATGCTCTTCAGTAATTAGGCACTAGGCAAGGTTCATGCTGATATTATTACATTCATTAAGATTATATTCATCAGGTTTTATACTAAAAGACAAAGGCTTCATTAAGACTAACATTTGAATTTAATTACATTAGAAACTGTACTTCAGGTTGTATTTTACTTTTTATGACTTTATAAAAAATATTTTGCATGTATGTACTGTAGGCTAAATTTCACCAATGTTCTGGGAAATTTTTGTAGTCCTAAGGGGATTTAAAACATCTGTGACAAATTACAAATCTTTAAATAATAACTCTTAAACTGGCATTCTAAATAGAAAGTGAGTGCATTATTTCTGAAAATTAGAGAGCTGCTATGTGTGTGATAGTTTTAAACAGAAGATTATAATTATGGCTGAAATGGTGAAAGCATTCTGTCAATGATTACTATTCCTTGAATGTAAAACAGTTCCTACAGGCTCATTTGTTTGAAGACTTGGCCTCTAGCTGAGGGTGCTGTTTTGAATTTGTGGAACCTGTAGGTGGTATGGTCCAGCTAAAGGAAACACTTCACTAGGAAGCAGGCACTGTGTGTTAAATCTCAGCCATATCTCTGGTTCACCCTCATTGCTTCCTGGTCCACTGATCTACAAGCAATCCTACCTATGTGCACCTGCTACTGGGAATTTCCCCATGCCTTCCTCACCAAAATGAACTGTACTCTCTCGGGTTCTGAGCCCAAATAAACACTTCCTCTTCGAAGTTCCTTTGTCAGATGATTTTATTACAGAAAATAATTGTCATAGTTAGCTACACCTACTCAACTTGACACAAAGTGAAAGCCACCTGGGAAGAAGGAAATTTGGTTAAAGAACTGCCTCCATCAGATTGGACCTTGCACATGTCCGGGGGGGCATTTTCTTGATTACTAAGTGATGCAGAAGTTTGATTACTAGTTGATGTGGAAAAGCCCAGCCCACTGTGGTTCAAACCCTAGGAGAGTGACCTGGGGTGTAGAAGAGCCTGATAGCAAGACAGTAAGCAATGTTCTTCTGTGGCATCTTCCCCAAGTCCCTGTCTTGAGTTTCTGGCCCCACTCCCCTCAGTGACAGATTATGATCTTGAAGTTCTAAGCTGAAATAAACCCTTTCCTCTTCAAGTTCCATTTGGCTGTAGTATTTATCATAGAACTAGTAAAGCAAACTAGGACGGTAGCAAATATATGAAATTGGTAACAAGGAGTAAGATCATCAGAGTGATAAAAATATTGTTTGTTCATAAGCATTCAAAACTAGTTTGAGGGAAGAATATAGAATTTTTTTTTTAGCTGTGGAGTAAAGGAACCCTATAATAGTGTAATCAGAGTTTAGTTGTCCATCCTAGTGGAAGTACAAGAGGCCAAGATGAAAGCAGGTACAGTGAAGACCAGCCTTACGAGGTTTCAGGTAGGGAACAGGGATTGTCTTGGAAGTTAGACTTTAGGCTATTCATAGTACCTTATGGCAAAGTGTCTGGCTAGATTCTGTCCATGTTCAGGAACCTTTCAGTGAGGATAAATTTATGGAACATTTTTTTTTTATTTAGGATATTTCAAGATAGCCAGACATTTAGACCTTGGCATGGTTGTTGTTCACTCCATTTATCTAGGTTTCTAGTGAAAAGTTATACCAGAATGTGCAACAGAACATTGTAAAAATGCACAGTTTGGTGAAGAAAGATGCTTACTGACTTTTAAGTTGCACACAAGGAAGGAGTGCCCAGTGGGAAATGGAAGTAGCTGTAAAAGAGTAATATTACACTTTGTATTGAGAAACAGGAAAGATGACTTGATGGCTGCACCTCAGCTTTTGATGTCTCCAAGGTATAAAAAATTGCAAATGTATTTAAAGGAGAACACCTGAAAAGATAATACTTGGGGCATCAGAACCTTTGTATTTATACAGAATAAGACCACTGTGGTGGTTTCAATGTGAATGGCTCCCACAGGCTCATACAGTTTTATGCTTGGTCCTGAGCTGATGAACTATTTTGGAAAGATTAGAAAGTATGGCCTTGTTGGAGTAGGTGTGTCACTAGGGTTAGGCTTTGAGATTTTAAAAGCCCATACCCGGCCCAGTGCCTCTTTCTCTGTCTGCCTGCCTGCTTGTGAATCAGGATGTAAAGTTCTCAGGCATTGCTCCCATATCTGCCTGAATGCTACCAGGTACCCTGACACAATGATAATGGATTAAGCTTCTGAGACTGCAAGCAAGTCCCCAATTAAATGCCTTGGTCACAGTGTCTCTCTGCAGCAGTAGAACACTGACTAGAAAGCCACCTAAGAAAATATTCTCCCTAGTTCAGATAAAACCATGTAGACATTGAGAAGCCATTGCTGCATTGGTCCAAGGAGTCCTTATAAATTCCAAGCTGTTAGAAGGCTTGGTATCATCCAGGCGCTCCTAGTTACAGAGATATGAAGAATTAAAGATTTGATGGTCATGGAGCTTGTACCAGTGTTCTAGCAAAAGCTAATGAAGATGAAATACATAGTAAAATTGAATTTTGTGCTTGGAGCACTTGTGTAGGTTGTACATGAAGCTGTGAATTTGATATCCAAGTTTCAGTGAAGGACTTAGGATATTGGAGATCCTGGGAACATGGACTAACTGCCCAGGAAGGCACTGAGTACAGATGGCACAGAAAGAGTCTACATGTTCTGTTCAGCAACATTGTAAGGTCAGGGCTTCCCAAATGGATGAGAGCCCAGGAGATGCTGCTATGAGCTCTGGATGCTGGGTTAGAAGCTAGGTTTGTTGTTTGCCCCCTGCTGGATTTTCTTTTTTTCTTTCCTCTTTTTTTTTTTTTAGTACCTAAAAGATTTTATTTATTTATTTTTATTTTTTTAATTTTTATTTTTTAAATATTAGTTACAGTTTGTTAACTTTGTATCCCTGCTGTATCCCACTCCCTCTTTCCCTCCCAATCCCACCCTCCCACCCTCATCTCCTCCCTGCCCCTTTTTAAGTCCATTGATAAGGGAGAACCTCCTTTCCTTCCATCTGATACTGGTTTATCAGGTGTCTTCAGGACTGGTTGCAAAATCCTCCTCTGTGCAGGGCTGCGCCTCCCTGGGGGTGTGTATGTCAAAGAGCCAGTCATTGAGTTCATGTCAGAAACAGTCCCTATTCCCCTTATTAGGGTACCCACTTGGATACTGAGCTACTAAGGGCTACATCTGAGCAGAGGCTCTAGGTTGCATCCATACATGGTCCTTGTTTGGAGAAACAGTCTCATAAAAGACCCCTGTGCCCAGATATATTTGGTCCTTGTGGAACTCCTGTCCTCTCCAGGTCATATTACCCCCTGCTCCCTCTTTTTTGATTCCCTGCACTCTGCCAGAGGTTTGGTTATGAGTCTTAATATCTGCTTCGATACCCTGCTAGATAGAGTCTTTCAGAGGCCCTCTGTGGTAGGCTCCTGTCCTGTTACTTGTTTGCTCCTACATCCAATGTCCATCTACAAAACTAAAGTCCAAGTGGATCAAAGATATCAACATAAAACCAGATGCACTAAATCGGTTAGAAGAAAAAGTGGGTAAGACATTGGAACTCATTGGCACAGGAGACAACTTCCTGAACAGAACACCAACAGCACAGGCTCTAAGAGCAACAATCGATAAATGCGACCTCATGAAGCTGAAAAGTTTTTGTAAAGCAAAGGACATAGTCATCAAAACAAAATGACAGCCTACAGACTGGGAAAGGATCTTCACCAACCCTATATCTGACAAAGGACTGATATCCAGAATATATAAAGAGCTAAAGAAGTTACAAAGCAGCAAACCTTGCTGGATTTTCATCTTGTTTTTCTCTAGTCCTTTCTCAATGTCTCTGGCCTCTTTATTTAGTCAATGGTATTATGTATTAGAAGTACATAACCTTTTTTTTTAATTTTTGAACATTTTTTTTTAGAGTCTCATGGTTAAGAATGAGCCTTCAGTCCCAGAGGAAACTTTAAATTTCTGATCCATGTGAGCACTGTTAAGATTATGGGAACTCATGAAGATGTATTAAATGTATCATAAGGACCAGTTTGGATGTTACAGCTTGGATATGAAATGTCCCCTTCATTCTCCGTGTTTGGACACTTTATTCTACCTAGTAGTGTTCATTTAAGAGGTTGTGGAACAGGCAGCTCTGTATCTAAGAGGGTTCCCCAATAATAGGACCAGGGATGATCTCTGACATGAATTCATGGGCTGGCTCTTTGATCATCCCCCCCTGAGAGGGGAGCAGCCTTACCAGTCCACAGAGGAAGACAAAGAAGCCAGTTCTGTTGAGACCTGATAGACTATGGTCATATGCAAAAGGAGGAAGACCTCCCCTATCATTGGACTGGGGGAGGGGCATAGGAGAAGAAGAGAGAAGGAGGGTGAAAATTGGGAGGGGATGGGGGAGAGAGCTACAGCTGGGATACAAAGTGAATAAACTATAATTTAAAAATAAAAAGAGGTTGTGGACCATTTAGGATATGGAGGCACACCTACAGGGAGTAGATCACTGGTGGGGTGGGCCTTGAGGGTTGTTTCTTTTGGCCCCAGCTTTCTAATTTGTGTCTTATAGAGATGTGAGATCTCAGCTACACACCCCCAGCACTCATGAATTCCTCCACGCCTTTCCCATTATCATGGACTATAGCCTATCAAAACCAAAATCAGTTCTTTCTCTATAAGTTGCTTGTGCCATGTGCTTTGTCCCTGTGATGAGACCTAAAAATGACAGTTGTGTAAACCATAGTATGGACTGCACTACTGAGCAGAATGAAGATGTGTTACACAGAACTGTTTGTCGAGGAGTTGCTTAGATAAGTTTCATAAACTTTGCTTTTTATTGGAGTAAGCTACTTTTGTATCTTTTTGGTAATTAGGTACTTAATAGCCTTTTTAAGTTTACGAATTTTGATCATGCAAAAGTGTTTTGTTCAGAGGCCTTAGTTCGTGGGGTGCTATTGTTGTTTGCAAATTGTTCTCTTACTTAATTTAAAATTTGTGAAGAATAATATTATTAATTTATTAAAGAGTAAATTAGTTAATTTTAATATTTATTGACATGATTTAGAAAACAATAGTTTCATGCTTACACAAAGGAAATAATTTGTGTTATGAAAATCACATGGGGAAGGAGTATGTGGCATATTGATCGAGGAGGAATCACTGTTGTTAAGATGAGAACAAAGGAGTGGAAGATTCTGAAAGGATGTTCAATGTGTTCATGTAATTAATACCTTCCTGTACAATCCCATTGTAGATGAAAGAAGCTGAAGTGCTACTTCAGATTGAAAATGGTAGGGGAAAAGCGGGAATCAATGGATTAATTTTAATTTTATATTGTCATGATTAATACTAAATACAATTATATATTATTACAAACATCTATCCATGTTTAATTAATTCCCACAATTATTTAAGACATTATCTAAGCTTGACACCTTAGAACCTTAAACCTCTATAATTCTGTAGTTAAAATAATTTTTAAAAATAGAGCTAACTGCGAATTAGACAGAACTTGGTTGACAATTTTTACTTTTAATTTACTTACTTTACATTCTCATTGCAGCTTCCCCTTTCTCCTTTTCTCCCACTCCATCATCTCCCCTCCCTTGCCTCCATTCTCCCATCCGCTCTTTCTCCCTAGAAAAGCTATCCTCCCATGGACAGCAAACAGCTTTGACACATCAAGTTGCAGTAGGACTAGGGCATATACTCCTTTGCAGCTTGACAAGGCAGTTCAGTGTCTGGGGGCCCCTACGAGCCCATTTCTGTTAATATTTGCTCTTGGCTCAGAAGTAAAAGAACCTTGTCTAACATTAACTATTTTGTAACTGGATGAACTAGTATTAGATTTTTTTTAACTATTTTTGAGACAAAAATCTTCATTATGTATCACAGGCTGGTTTCAAACTCACTGTATAGCCCAGGCTGGCCTCAATCTTGTGGTAATTCTCCTGCCTTGACTTATATGTAATGACTATTAAAATACTGTCTCTGTTCTCTAGATTTTATTTGTCCTTCTATGCTTGGTTATTCTTAGTGCCCAAATAGTGTCTACTTGAGGAAAATTAAATGTAACGACTTGTTTCCATTAAGCATAACCAATATGTAAAGTATCCTAAACTATCACCACACATTCTGATGGTTTTCAATTATTTCTTGCTCTGAGTCATTTAGGCCACACTGTTTTGTAATGATGTGGATAACAGTGAAGTGGTGCGCAGAACTCCTGAATGGGAGAATTCTGCCTAGTGGGTCATTCTTGTTTCTTGCCTAGGAAGACAGTGAGTGGGTACTTGAGAGATTTGTGACTTAGATAAGTGTCAAATCGTAAGAAACTAAGATGGCAGAAGACCCAGGATTGCTTCCTTAGTCCCAACACAAAGAACATGAAGTTATGGCAACAAATTCTAGGGAAGCTAAGTGGGGAAAAGTAACCAGTGTCTGAACACATTTGGAATCAAGATGGAAGAAGGTAAGCCTTGATGGATTATAATTAGCAAACATCAGTATTTGAGTTATCTTAGAGTTTGTTTCCTAGATAATTTGCCATAGCCAAGAAGAGTTAAATGAGACGCCAGGACAGCACACTGCTTCTCAAGTGCCCGTTGGCCTGTTTTGTTTCTCTTGACATTCAATAGTTAATATTTGGATATTCACTTAGGTGATATTGATTTTAGAGCATTTCTTCACATCTTTCCTTATTTAAGACAGTACTTTTAAATGAACATGGCAATGGAGTGGATTTGACAGTAATATGGTAACATAACAATAAGCTATCAGCATCTGGAGAAACACAGTCACAAAAGTCAACTTCTCAACTAATCTGCATTTATGGATTTTTTTTTGCACAGAAACCATGGAACACAACAGGATTCAGGATGAATCAGAGGTTAGGTGTCTAAACCTTGGGGATAGTGACAGAGTTACTGTGGCTAACTCTTGTTGTGAAGAACTGTTGAAACCTCAAACACAGAATGTTTAGCAATGCCTGCTTATATATATTAGATATTCTACATACACACACACACATATGTGCACACACACACACACACAGAGTTGTGACTATAAAACTAATGTCTTCATCATCACTAAATGTCCCTAAGTAGTTCTGTTCCAATTGATAACCATTAACCATAACCATTGATAACCGAGGGTCCTGTTTGAAGAGGCTGCTGAACACGGTTGAGATTGGTAAGTCTGAAAAAGGCAGATGTAATTACAAATGCCTGTAACTGCAACAACTCTTCTTGTCCCATGTGTCTTTCTGGAACCTCATCATTCTCCTCTGAAAAGATGGACTCAACCAGGGCAGGACTTTGAGCTTGCTGACTCTTAGTATGTAACCAAAACTCTCATCTTAAGTATATTACCTTCTTGGCCAGCACATACTAAAGTGATCTTAAAAATTGATTTTTCAGGATGGTTGAGCCCAAAATGTTTGAGAATTCTTAAATATTTTATTAAAAAAAAACTAGCCTATCAACCATCACCACCACCAAGAAACAAAACAAAACAAAAACCAGAGGGGCAAGTCAAAGTCTCCATGTAAGCCAAGGAAAGGTATTGATCAGAGAGGATGTCACAGTCACAGGACAGCTAAGATGGCAATGATGCAGGTTGAACCTGAAGGGCTTTAGAATAAGGATAATGTGGACGTGCCAGTTTTGAATCTCTAGGCTGAGAATGGTCAGCAGATGCTTGAGGCACTGGAACAAATTTAGTATTCTCTGCCTCACTGTTGTTCTTTGCAGTGATGACACTTTGCTGTGGAACTGCAGGCTCTGGAGAGGGGCAGCTAAAGCAAAAGTTTAGCTAGCCTAAATCGATACTGCTGTGTAATGGCCCAAATACCTGTCCTGTTAAGACAATAGATTCTGAATCCCAACCAAACCATTTATTTGCAAAATTCTTCATTTGGCAACATCCTATATATAATGAAGGCCTCATTAAAAACCCTCTCAGGGTTGCTGTGGAAATTTGATGGAATTATAAGACATTGAACAGAGTCTAGGACAATTGAGATGTCTGAAATATGCTCATCTTTAAGGTTATCTCTTCGTATACAGAATGTACCTGGCCTTGTGCCCTGCAGCTTCAGTCTCCCTGAGCATGCTCTCTGGCTGCAGCGGCTGCATGCCCACCTGGCCTGTCTCTAGCACCTTGAGTTTTCTCTGTAGCCTTAGAAGGCAGGGTGTCCCTCATCACCTAGGAACAGACGGTGAGCTGGATCACAGGAATGACATGTGGTTCACAGTAAAGCAATAACAAGATAAAATACACAGTGGAATGCGTTCTGGTAGTTCTGTATTTCTGGACATATAATCGAGAAAGCTTGAAATCATTATAGACTAGGAAACATGACCATTTCTAATCCCATGACACATTTATCTTAACTACTGTGGAAATCAGCACATAATTTATACATTGCTTTATATAAGTAATAGGATTAGTGGTATTTGTCTTTTGAAAAAACAAAATATATTTTTAAAGTACTTAAAAATTTAAAATATCGCATGATCTTCTTAAAAGGTCATTGTTTTGAAAGACTTGTGAGCCTAAATACACAGAATTTGTTGGTGATAAAATAATAAAAATTATAATGAATTATATAACTTGGGTTTTTACAGGATCTTTGCTAATCTAACTGAAATATATTTATATGTCCTTCAAAATGTAAGTGATGCAAGGACATTTGTATTTCCATTATCTCTGCGCTGTTAATAAGACCAATTACAAGGCAGTGACACTGGCCTTGTATATTGTATAATAACATCACCCTCAAGGTGTGTTCTTTGTTAGTGGTGAAATCTATATATTTTGATAAAATTCTTAACATTCTCTTGAACACCTTTCCTCACACATGCAGCTTTTGCTTTCTAGACTACTTCGTAAGAGATTCCATGCCATTTTAGACATCAGTGACTCGTTCCTTTTCTGAGAGCTGTTATGTACATACTGTATTAAACACCAGAGATGCAGAAACAGTTAGGGCAAATTGGCCTTCAAGGGACTCACAGTAGTCCAGGGAGTGTTGTTTCTTCTGGCTATGGGCAGATAATTTGTGAGCTGAGCACGAGGAAGGCTGACATTCAGAGGAGGGAGAGAGAGGTGAGAGACAGAAATCTGAGAAAGGCATTTACCAAGTCCTAGAGGTAGACAGGATCTAGCTACCTGCAGTTTTCCATCCTTCTCCGCTACAATACTCTCCTTCACCAACAACCAGGTCCAAACAAGCAATCCCTGAACCATGATAGGGCTGTTCTCAGGCTGTCTCACCCCAACTGCAACCAGGAGAAGGTTGCAGAAGCAGAAGCCCACTGGGTTTTCTCGAATTCATTGCCTACTGGGTCTCACTGTTGCAGCCTCACAGAGTTATGACTGCTGCCCGATGCACAGCTGGATCTAAGCAGCTGCCTGGAGGTTCTTCTGTGTGCTACGGAGGACCTGAAGAAGGAAGTTGTGAGGTTTTCTTTTTTTCACTAGGTGAAACTAACAGTTATACACGGGGAGGGCTTAATTTCCATGCACATCTTTGAGTATTCAGCAGGAAGTTGCCAAGTCAGTGAAAACGTGTCTAGACGCATGTTTCTATATTCAACGAAGAGGTTGATTTCCTGAGCTGCAAAGTCATAACCTCTGCGACAGCTTGTACACACTAAGGGGAAGACAAGATGTGACAATCTCAGGGAAGACTGTGGAACTTCACTGGCTGTAAGGACTTGGTGTGCCAGAATGACACTATACTGAGAATGACCCTCCAGTTGGTAAGAACACTGTGAAGGAAACGCGTGTGGCAGGCCTGCAATTTTCTCTTTTCCTTCTTTCTTTACTTGGCATTCCCAAGAGACTCACTTTAGCTAAATTCCCCTGCATGCATGCTAATAGGCAAACCATAGTATTTATAAGTAAAAAGATAATGGGGTCCAGGAAGGTGGCACAGGCCTATTATTTGAGATACTTGGTAACTGACATAAGCTAAAGGCTCTCCCAGACAACACAATGATTTCAAGTTTGTGCAATTCAGTGAGAATCTGTCTCAGAATACTGGGTTGAACAAAAGAGGTGGAGATATAAATTAAAAGACAATGGAGAGGCCTTACTTGGAAAACACACTTGAAAGATGTGTAGATAGTAAGACCTGGAGAGGACAGGGGCTCCACAAGGACAACGACAGATCCTAAAAGTCTGGGCACAGGGGTCTTTTCTGAAACTGATACTCCAGCCAGGGACCACTCATGAAAATGGCCTGGAACCCTTGCACAGAGGTAGCCCATGGCAGTTCAGGGTCCAAGTGGGTTCCGTAGTAATGGGGACAGGGACTGTCTCTGACATGAACTGATTGGCCTGCTCTTTGATCACCTCCCCCTGAGGGGGGAGCAGCTTTACCAGGCCACAGAAGAAGACAATGCATCCACTCCTGACGAGACCTGATAGACCAGGATCAGAGGGAAGAGGAGGAAGACCTCCCTTTTCAGTGGACTGGAGAGAGACACGGGTGGGGAAGAGGGAGGGTGGGATTGTGAGGGGAGGAGTGAGGGAGGTACAGGGGGGATTCAAAGTGAATAAACTGTAATTAATAAATATAATAAAAGAATAAAAAAAGAAAAAAATCAGTTTTTCCAGTCATCTACTTCTATGTGAAGAGTCACCCCAAACTTCCTAGCTTAAACTCTCTTTCATTATTCAGCAGGGTGTTATAGCTCCCCCGGGCAGTTTTGAAGGAGCCCCTCTGTGGTTTTAGTTGGGTAAGACATAGCTGCAGACAGGAGTGGTTGTGCTGGGCTTTCAGAGGCCCTGCACATGCTGCCTGTTGATGAGGCTGGGGCTCAGAGGCCAGTTCTTCTATTCAGAGTTTTCGTCGGGTTCTAACAGGATAGACCAGAGAAAAACTTCTCACAGAGCCAGGGGGCGTTAGCCCCCAAGAATCTCAGTCTGTGGAATTTTACTGGCCAAAGGCCTCTCACTCACAGAGATGGAAATATCTCATGTCTTAACAACACTGTCTAAATGGACATCTTGCAAAATAGTAAGGAGGTTGGCAAACCTCACTGAGGACATTTATGAATAGTGTAAGATGCCAGGGCAGAATGTCTGTGGTCTGTTTAGTTTGCCAATTATAAATAAACCTGGTACTTATGGATGGATAGGACATGACTGAAGACTGTTAGTAAGCATGGTAATCAATAGCACTTACTAACTCTCCATCTATTGCTAACTCCTGAATACTTAATACGAACAAGCACATGTCCCAACACAGCCCAGATGGGGTATTTTTGAAGTAGAGTGGTATCCAGAGGAAGAAACAACCATTTAAAAAAAGATTTATTGAGTTTATACACGTCTCTGTCATGTGTGCATGCACGAACCTTTGCGAGTATATATAAATGTTTGTGTACATGTTCAGTCCTGGGCATACGCAGAAGCCAGAAGTGAATGCTAGATCTCTTAAGGCTGGGATTGCAGGCATTTTCAGGACGCCCAGCTTGTTATCTGGGTGACAACCTGAAGCCAACCTGTGCAGATCCTGTCTGCTGGACCTGCGATCTGAGGACCTGAAAGAATGGGGCAGCCTACAGTCTGATGCTGTAGACAATCTTATTTCAGTTATAGTGTGCTTTTATAGAGGCGTGTAACAAAGAAAGCAATGATCCAAAAAAAGGTTGATTGAGTTCAGAAAAATATTATGAGAAAAACATGTAAATGAATGTCACTAATCACATACTAAACATTAACAAAGCAACCCTTTCCCAGAACATTTTTTTTTTTTTAACACAGACCAATTTTAACACAACTGCCTGGCACATGCTATAGATGATATCTGGGAAGCATGAAAGCAAGGCAGAAGACCAAATTCAAACTCAGAGTACACTGGAAAATTGGGTTCTATAGCTATGTTATGACATTCAACAAGAATAAACCCATCTTATAAACTGAGTGTAAATGTTTGTCACGAGAGGCACAAAATCACATGCAAGAACAATCCAGGGAACAAAATGCACCTGAGAGAAAGGGCCCTCTGTGTTTTATCCTGGAGCCTCTCTCACAGTTCTATAAGGCACAGTTTACCATGGATCATTCTTTTGACCATGTTCAGACACCAGAGTGCTGGAATTCCACCTCTGATTCTCATTCTTAACCACTGGGCCATCTCCTTGCCCCCAGATAACTTTAATGATATGTGATCAGATGTACTCATCTGAGGGTTTATGGGCCATGTGGTCTTTGTCAGGATTCTGCTGTTGTGGTGTGGGAAGACCCGTGGACAGCACAGTACCAAGTAAGTGAACCTCAGATGACAAAATAGGTAGCAGCTTTGACCCAAGGGCTACCATGTGCTTACCTGCTCTCTAATCTCTCTCCCAAGGAAGCACATTTGATGTGTTGCTACTGAACCATTAGTCAACTTAGTTATGAGGTAAGATTTATAAATTGTACCAGGTATGATTTGGTCTTGCGACACATGTGGTTCCTTAGAGTCTCTTTATTATTTAACATGAAATATGGACATATAAGAGCTGTAAGTCAGCTGGTCCTCCATTACTGGATTTTACTTATTATATGAGCTGGAGTTTGGGGTTTTCTACTTCAAGTGGACCTGTATTGGCTGCATGACAGCAGAAACAAAGAAGGGTAGCTTCCTGGTGGATTTCACTTATCATTGAGACAAAATCCAAATTTATCATATAATATTTGAAGATTATAGAGCTTAGTTTAGACTACCTTTCCGTTTCCTAGATACTGTGTTCAAAAGGAAAACATATCCTCTTTTATAAAGTGGGGTGTCTGTAAATGAAGCCACTGACTGCTGGGGTATTGGACGAAGCCACTGATACAGAGCTGGGGCCATTTCTAGCTAATGAGCAAGTCATAGTTCACCACATAACCAAGACATTAGAAACATGTCAGAAAACATGTAAATGTAAGGTAAATATTTAGACTTCAATTTCAGGGTATTTTTCTGTTTTTTTTTTTTAATTTTAACTTTAATTTTTTATATTAATTACAGTTTATTCACTTTGTATCCCAGCTGTAGCACCATCCTCTTTCTTTGTTTTTAAATTTACATTAGAAATTATTTTCAAAAAGATATTAACAGAGGACAGCATTTTTATGAGGCCTAGGAGCTGAGTAGGTCAAGTCAACTCATAGCAGCTGTGTGGAAATCGGAAGAATGAGAAACGTGAACACACACACACACACATACACACACACACACACACACACACACAACCCAAACAAACAAAAACAGCTTGTGGGGATTTTTCTTTTTGGTGGAAATTGTACATTAGAAAATTATTTTTTTAAATTACTTGCAATTTTTGACAAATAAGCAATTCAAAAACTGTAAGGGTATTTTTAGCCCTGTTATAAATAAACTATTTCACAGGACAGTTGCATTTCGATATTGACTCAATGTTTTGTTGTCTTCCTTTCTACAAATATTCCTTTAGTGTTGTGACATAGTATCATTATGCTGATGGTGAACTCAGGATCCCTTTTGTCAGCTTCCAGAGTGCCTGGGCTTTAGCTGTGTGCTTTTACACTCCACTCAACTACAATTGTCCTTAACTGTTTTGTATTTTCTGTAATGAGATATCCTTAAAAAAATGGAGTTATCACATTCTAAAAGTACATTATAGAAATTATGAGAAATAGTTTCCACCTTCAGAAAAGAAGACTATGCTTAGGGAAATTTGAATAGCGGCAGAAGTAACTGTAGAAAAAACTTCGTTAGTGTTTCTTCATTAACACTTATGTCATGGTGACATGCTGGAACCAAAAGAGAAGGACACAGTTTTGTATAAATCAGCAGTTCCTTGCTAGTCGTCTTTATTTTAGTGCACAAAAATCCATGTGTGTCCCTCTTTCCATGACAGTGTGAGGTGAAAATTACATGGCTGTTGCATGTGGAGGGAAGGAGATAAGGATGCAGGAGGAAAGAAGACCTAAAACATAAAGAATAATTAAAAAGAGATACTCTTTACCTTCTTGGATTATGCATCAAAGCCCAGGTGTGAGGTTTTCTAAAAGAATTAGTATAACCATAGGCTTCTCAATGGGATTGCATCTTGAAAATCCCCTGGTAAATTTCTTAAACAAGTCCAAGATCCTCAAAACAAACAGGCTAAAGGGTAGAGTGTAGCAGTTAGGTTCTGCTAAACTTTTGGAACTTGGAGCTGAGGCTTCACTTCATCTTTATTATTAAATGTTACACTGCAAATTTTACCTGTTCTGAGGTTTATTCACTACAGTGGCGAGAGCCCTTTAAATCCACGTTGTGGCTATGTGGTTGGGGAAATGGCTAGAAGTAAACATTGCAAAGGAAGATGACATCTTAGTGGAAGAAGTACTGAGAACCCCTGTGTCCACAGTGGCCATCAGTGGCAGGTGTTACCACTCTTGTGTAGAATTTTTACAATTCCAAGAGTGTTTATGGGACAGGTGAGAATGATAATAAAGATGTCTTTAAGTTGTCCCTGCCTCAGGGGAATGACTGTGATGAGCAGAGGGGCTTGTGTTACAGAGCAAAGGCAGATCACACTGCCTCCTTGTAGTGCTGCTGGGCCACTCTGTGGACCCAATGCCTTGTGTAAAGTCAGGGCAGCTTCCAGCTGTGGGCTTGATGGTTTGGTTTTCCCAAGAAGCAAAATGCTAAACAACTTGTTTTCCCAATCATAGAACAATGCACAGATCTTTTGAAAAGAAGTTTCCTGTCATGTGCTGCTAGTCTCAACCTTTCTGTGCTCAGCCTCCCCGAAGCAGGAGATCAATTATCTGTTCTACTTACAGGATGCATTGTCTTTCTCTGTTTTCACTGTGTGTGTGTGTGTGTGTGTGTGTGTGTGTGTGTGTGTTTAACACATTCTTCTCCAGCTCAACTCCTCCTACTTGGAAGGTTCTATTTATTTATAACCACCTTTCTCCTCATTTGCTGGTTTTGTTTTAACTCGAAAGGGACTTTAGCATTTTTTTTTTCCTGGAAAAAAAAATCTTAGTTTGTCTTCGTCTCTTTTTAAGTCTTCTCTATCCTTAATGCTCTTCTGTCAAGCTCACCATCTGTCATTAACCCCAGCTTTACAAGGTTATTCCTTGGAACAGATAATGGCTTCGCTTCAGTCTATCAGGATCTGTCTGTCATTTATCTCCAGCCAAGGATTTGACTGTGACACTGAAACCCACTTCTGCGTGTTTCGGCCAAATGTGTAGCACTAAATGCCTCCACTCCAGCCACTTTGTTCCTCAGAGGAGCAGCTATTGTTCTCAAGGGACTGCTGTGCTTTGTCCTGTAATTAACATGCTGTAACATTTCCAAAACCGTTTCATTCTCGAGCCTCCAAAGAGGAGGTACACAATAAGCAGTTATTTTACCACCTCTAGATCACAAACTTTATCCCCAACTAAGTCGGATAAGCAGAATTCCTTGTCTTCTCACATTAATGGGGTTTTCCTCCATCACTCTCCTTTTCCTTTGCAGATGGGGACTGGAAGGTGACCGTTGTTACTGGAGATCTTGAAGATGCTGGCACCACAGCAACAGTGTCTCTTTGTGTCTATGGGGAAGTAAGATGTTCAGGAGAAATTATTTTGGGGTCTGGAAAGCACCACCTGTTTAACCCCAACAGCGCAGACATATTCAAGGTATGACTCACTTGCCCATGAATTGCTTGCTATGATATATTATTTTATCTCTTTCCTAAAATGGACTTGATAACAGACTTTCACTGTTTTGGTGATGTGTTTGCATTACATCTTCTTTAAATGCATGAAAATGATTATGTTAAAGCAGTCTGGAAATGAAACAGGTAATAGGAATATAAGATTTTTTTTGTCTCTTCACCATTTTTTATTTCTATAAATGAAGGTACAAACACACGAATATAGAAGTCTTACAAACACAGCATGACATTTAACTGCTAACGCTCCCAGTAATCTGAGTGCTTTTGTTTCTGAATATTTACTCAGCCCTTGCTGAAGTCCCAGCCAGTGTTAGAGCAGTACCTGCCATAAGTCGTGGGCATGCTTTGGTGGAAAGAGGCATATGGCAAAGGAGTGATCCAAACAGGCACGTGGTGTGGTCAGGATTGGAAGGCCACCATTGATACTTAAAAACATGGTGGCTTGTATATGGTACTTCATATGCCTTTGTTTCCTCCAGTCTCACCCTTAACTTGCCTCTCCAAGGAGACAATTTCGTGACCTTTAGTACACTGCCTGAACTGCTCAACCATTTATGACGAAGATTATAACTCATAAGTAATGGTGTAGCAGATTTTTGTACATATTTTACAGCTCATGGAAGGAGCCCACATAGTTTTCTTAACCATTGCTTTGGTCAAAGTGAACATGTAAGTGGCTTCAGGGTTTTTGCTATTTATAAACAATGTTGCGATAAATATGCCTTTAACCTTATCTTTCTCCCTTCTTTATCCAAAACTATTTTTTATAACAAAATCTGAGACATGGTATTTTTTAATCAAAATTTTTTTTATCAATTTCATTTTCAAAACATCTGTTTTATACAGCACACTGGCCTGGTGGGATTCAGTGAACAAATGACAAATTTCTTTTGTTATCGATCCATGCTACATGCCACAGTGCACTCTCTTCCTGCCATATGCCCTGTTTAATACCTTCTAACTTAAATTTCTGAGTTCCTTTTCCAGTTGCAGACAGTGACACCAAAAAAGCTAAACCTTACCTTCTTGTTTGAAAAGCTTTATTGGAATGTGTTTGTGTGTGTGTTATAACATTTACATGTTTGCACCCCAGTTCATGGTGTTTCATATACCAATGATTTGTACAGTAATCAGCACACTCTCATTTTTGACTGTTTTCACTATAATATTTAAAAGACATTTTCAAAAGCAGTAATAATGGTAATAGATTTCTAAGGCTGGGAGATAGGGGATCATCTTCTCTTCTAATCCCTTATTTCTCAGCCTTGGGAATCTATTACCAGTATTCTACTTTCTGTCTCTATAAAATTTGCGTGCTCTGGGCACTTCATAAAAAGAGTGATGGAGTGATAAGTATAGAACTTTAGAGTTTGAATTCTTTTACTTTCCATAATGTTGTCAAAGTCGATGTTGGACCCTGTGTCGGCTCTTCATTATCTTGTGGCTAAATTATATTCTACTCTGGATACAATGCACATTATCAATCCACCTGCTGCTAGACATTTAGTAATTCCAACTATCAACTACTGTGGATATCCCTGTGGAAGTTGTTGTAGCTGTTGGAGTGTTATCATTTCACTGGGAGTATAATTATTGGCTCACATGGTAGCACCATACTTAACATTTTGAGAAACTGCTGACCGTCCTTTAAAAAAGTGGTTTAATTATTGTTACATTCCTGACAAGGATGTGCAGGATTCTTCTTTTCCTACATTCTCATCAAAATTCTTAATTGCCTTTACTGTATTTAAAAGGGCATCCTAGTGGGGACAAAGTCTTATCTGAACATGTTTCTGATGCATTTCCCCAATAACTGTAACTATAACCCCAACAACTGGTATTGAGTATCTTTTCATGTGCTTGTCAATAGTTTGTGCATCTTTGAGACATGTCTTTTCTTGTCTCTTATCCATTTTGACTGGATTTTTAAAAAATGAATGAGTGATCATATGGTCCAAATATGACTCTCTGGAATTATATTTTATTCACAAATATTTACCTCATTTTATCTTTTCAGTGTTTTGGCATGCATTCCTGTTGGCACCTAGTGCCCTTCCAAATTGTCCTGAGTCTTCCTGTTAGTGTACCTTATAGAATTATATGCTGGGGGAATTCGAGGTTTTCTTTATTTGAGAATATCTCAACCTGAACATAAAGGACTTGGCTGCTTCATGGCTTATGCCAGGAAGTCATTCATGATCTCACCAAGGATCCTATGTATGTGATAAGTTGTCTCTCTGTGCTACTTAGAAGATTCCTTTTCTTTGTGCCTGTCAGTGGTGTGATTATGTTGTGTTGATGTGGTTCGCCTTACTGTTGGTTTCTACAGCCTTTACGCATACAGGGTTATTGGCTTTCAATGATAATGAAGACCTGCGGTCAGGGGAGAGTCAGTCCAGTTACAGTGCACAGACTCTGGTTCTTACTAGCATGTAGTTTTCATTATCATTAAATAACTGCTTTTCAGGTAGCCTTTGATAAATTTTGATAATTTAAAAAAAATTTTGTTATTCCTTTGTGGAAGAGCAGACTTATAGAGTGATCTCAACTAATCATTTCAGAATTAATGCAAAGTAGTTAACAATAATTTCTTCTGTTATTGCAGTATAGACTAAAAGAGTTAATATTAAACCACTTTATATAAAGTATAAAACATCATTACTCTGTTGAGACTGACTCTTTTGATCCTACCCACAAGTTGGGAGAGGATGTTGATGGAGTGGGATTTTAGACAGTTTTTTTAAATGAATGAAGGCAGGAAGGCAGCTTTGGCAGATGGTTAGTAGGTGGGTATTGCTGGCATGGGGGTCTGTATAGAAGAGTCTGGAGGCTTGAGTAGGAGTAAAGCATAGAGGAAGCCAAGAGTAGGTTGTCCAACATAGATCATGTCATTGAGTGCACGAGTAATAGCAGGAACATTTATTCTAGGCCTTTTCAGTGTTTAAAAGTTAGATTTTCATGTGCACCCACATTGTTGCCCATTAGCTAGACAGATGTCAGCATGCTGTCTTGATTTGGCAGTGTTTCAACTTTCTTCTTTCTATGCCTTTTCTTGTCTCCCCTTAACTTCTCATCTTATCTTATCTTTTAAGTTCTTTCCCCCAGTCTGGTGAAACCGAAGCTTGGAGCTTGTTAATACACAATACCAACTGCTGGATGGAGCTGATTATAGAGATAGTTTGCCTTGAGCTTTTTCCTCAATTGCAGAAGCTGAAACTTTAAAATGGCATCTAAGCTCGAACCAGCAAACTTTAACCTGTGGGTTCTCATCAATAAAGTCAATGATCTTTTTCCTCTCTAATGTAGAATGAACTTCAAAATGGATACTGGTTAGTTTCTTTTCTGTTGCTGTAATAAAATACCTTGTCAAAAGCAATTTATAGAGAATGGGCTTATTTTGGCTTTCAGTACAAGGTTATAATTGATCATTGTGGGAAATCAAGGCAATAGAAACTTGAAGCAGATCTATCTATATTCAGTGGTGGTCTTTCCGGTCTACAACCTTATATTTGCTGAAAGGAAAACCAGTTCCCAACTATCAATGGATTAAAATATCTTTGTAAAAACTTGAGAACCTGAGGGTGAGGCTGAAACACTCATTGAAACACAGATCCTTAGAAGAGGAGCATTAAAAATGTCAACACAGTTATGCCTGTGTCTTACTCCCCTCAGACAGCTGTGCACGTCTCTTCACAAACAGGGCTCCCTGGACCTTCATGAGTTCTAGTGGGTAAAGGAGAATCCGGGGAAGACATCCCATTGTTCTATGCTGGGTAGGATGTCCATTTGTGTTTTATTTCACAGGGAAAATGGGAAAAATGTGCAGGGCTAGAACATCTAAGGCCAAACATGAACACACAAATGTGGTAAGGTCCTGAGGTACTCATGCACAGGTCTTGAGAGAAGAATTGCACCCATGATGACATTATTGTCTCCTGACCAGGGATGTTAGTCATGGGTACTTCTTCCTCATGAAGCTGAACTGACTGGCCAGGGAATACCACGCATAGTTTTTCCTTCTTGGGTGCCCAGAAACTGGTACAAGACTGGTCACAGAGCTTAGTCTAAAGCTCTACCTAAATATGGACCAAGACAGTGATGGTTGTCACAAACAAGTCAGTTTTCCCAATTCTGGGGCTCCTGATCAGGGAGAGAGGCTAGAAATTCTGCTTGGCCATGTAGCCCACAAAACCCAACTCTTACCTTGCCTGATTATATTGTATAGTTCACAGCCTCGGTAGGCCAGAGTCAAGCCAATACAAAACCGCAGCCTGCCAGTCCTGCCTAACTGCAGCATATAATCTGCAGATGTTTTCAGTTTAGAAGCTTAATACTAATCATTACTGGTTGTAGCATACAGACCAAACTCAGCACAGGCAGAGAACCTAGTTAGCGGTTATTATCGTGAAGCAGGACCTGCAGCTCCATGCAGTCGGAGAATCCAACCTGTAGCCTGCAGAGCCCTGACTCCTATTCCATTTGACTGTGGAGTTTGGCTAACAGCACTGCTTTGTCAGAGAACATAGCTGAAGTCCTTCTCAAGGACGGTTATCAAGCCCAGCCTGACTCCCTGCCTAATAATTAATCCAAGCAGCTATACTAATTGGCCAAAAAGCATAGTCTCTTGAAGGATAAGGTTTTTTGGTTTGGTTGTGGTTTTGTGGTTGTTTTAATTGTTCGCTTACTTGTTTTGTTGTTTGTCAATTTCCCACAAGAGAGAGTCAATTGGAAAAAGGGAATCTCAAGAGAGAGAAGTGCATCTATCATATTGGTCTGCAAGTGAGTCTGAAGGGGTATTTTCTTTATCAATGATTAATTTGGGAAAGGAGCAGGAGGCAGGAGTAGATCACTGTTGGGAGGGTGGGCCTGTTTCTTTGTTGTTTTTTTTTTTTTTTTTTTTAAGTAAGCTGAGTAAGTTAGCTTAGTGAAGGAGCTGATATACAATTATCATCCAGAAATGAACTTTATTAAGAGAAGGGGTCAGTGTGTAAGGGTGTGGCTGTGCCCTCACCTTCCTCTCAACCCCTGTGGCAAGAAATGGCAGTTGGTGCCTAGTCCATGCCCTCAGCCCAATTTCCAGAGCCTGCTTTTACTGGTTCAGAGCCTTTCTCCAATAAAAAAAAATCACTTTCTTAAAGGAAAAAAAGAAAAAGAAAAGAAAGAGAAGAGGACCTTGTTGCCATGGGAGTCAATATTGGACCTTGAGATGAGAGAGTTTTAAAACTGTATTATAGATCACAGCAGAGATCAGGCCTTAAACGGAAATAAGCACTTCTTTTTAAAACCCGGAGAGGTACTTCATTAAGAGGTAAAAGTTAAAAGTTAAGGGAAGAGTAATAGAGATATTCATTATGGAAAGAATAGTAGGAGGAGGCTCAGAGGAGAGCTTTCAGAGGAATTCCACACACACACACACACACACACACACACACACACACACACACACACACAAATCTGACCCATATCTTTTCATGGACTGGCCAGAAGTTCTGTACCACATGATTTAGTGAGGACAGCCTATGTGAGAAGGAGCATTATATTAGTCACTCTTCTGTTGCTGTGAAAAACCATCGAGACCCAAAGAAGAGAGAGTTTATTTTGGCTTACAGTTCCATCCAGAGGGAAAAGAGTCCATGCTGGGAGAGTGGAAGCTTGGCGACAGACAGCAGACTGGAGGCTGGAGTAGGAAGCTGAGCTCTCACATCTTGACCTGTACGCACAAATTGGGGGAAGCCAACAGCAAAGGGTGTGAGGTGTCTTCAAAGTTTTCAAAGCCTCCTCCAGTGACTACATATACTGAACTTCCCCAACTAGCAGCACCAATAAGGGACCAAACATGCAAATGTCTGAGACTATGGACGACATTTCATAGTCAAATGGCTACAAACATGGAGAATGCGGGTAATGGATAGATCCATAAATTAGGTCCCATGAAATCACAGCACAATATTGCTTCTTAAATCTCTGTACCAGAGTGTGGGGTGGGTGTGGCAGTGGGCGTCAAGGCATGGACTGATCTCTTGAGGTTGTGAGATCTAGCCAGTTTAGAATGACTGGTATCTTAAAGGAGCCAATGTATGATCTAGTAATAACAAACAAAGGAAGAAAAACCTGTTCTAGATACAGAAAACATAGAGAAAAGGAGTTAAAACATATAATTGGCATAATGGTTGCACTAGTTTATGTTGACTAAGGGTTTCTCTTTCCCTTCATATGTGCTAGGATTTACTGTCTTTTTGATCTTTGCTGTTTTGACTAGGATGAGATGAAATTTCAGAGGCATTTTGATTTCCATTTCCCTAATTTTTTAGGACGATGAACACTTTTGGAGGTATTCCTTAGCCATTTTTACTTCTATTGAGAACTCTGTTTAGATCCCTAGCCCATTAAATTTTTTTCATTAATTTATTTATTTAATCATTTTGCAGACTTGATTGCATCTCCCTCCCTTCTCTCCCCCCCTTTCCTACTCCCCTTCTCTGAGAAGGGGAACCCCTCCCCATGGGTACCAACCTACCCTAGTACATGAAGTTACAGGAGGACTAAAGACATCCTTTCCCACTGAAGCCAGACAAGGCAACCCAGCTAGGGGAAAGGGATCCCAAGGCAGGCAACAGAGTCAGAGATAGCCCCTACTTCAGTTGTTAGGGGTACCACACAGTGAGCAAGCTGCACATCTGCTACTATGTGTAGGGGTCCTAGTCCCAGCCCACTCATGCTCTTTGGCTGGTGCTTCAGCCTGTCTGAGCCCCCATGGGCCCAAGTTAGCTGACTCTGTAGGTCTTCATGTAGGTGCCCTTGACCCCTTAGGCTCCCTCAATCCTTCTTCCCACTCTTCCACAGAACTCCCTGAGCTTTGCCTGTTGCTTGGCTGTGGGTCTCTGCATATGCTTCCATCAGCTGCTGGATGAAGCCTCTCAGAACGCAGTTATGCCTAGCCCATTTTTCATTGGGTCATTTGTTTTCTTGACTGCTTCTTTATTGAGTTCTTTGTATATTCTGGATATTAATTCTCTGTCTGATGTGCAGCTGACAGATAGTATCTCCTATTCTGTGAGTTTCTCCTTTCTACAATTGTTTCCTTAGCTGAATAGATGCATCTTAGTTGTCTGAGGTTCTGGTTGTCAATTGTTGGCTTTAACTTCTGGGCAAATGGAGTCCTGTTCAGATTGTCTTTTCTTATGTCTTGTAGAATACTGCCTATCCTTCTAGCAAGCTTAGCATTTCAGGTTGCAAAGTGAGGCCTTGATGCACTTGGAGCTAAAGTTTGTGCACGATGATAAATATGGGTTTAAATTCCTCTTCTCCATGTGAACACCATGTCTTATCAGCACCAGGAGCTGAAGACTATCTTTCCTCTAGTGTGTTTTTGGTATTTTTGTCAAATACCAGGTGTTTTATGTACTAATGTTTACTTCTTCTATTTTGTTCCATTTCTACAGGTCTATTTTGTGCCCATACCATATTGTTTTTAATCCTATGGCTCTGTTACATGTCTTAAGATCTGAACTGGTAATTTCTCCAGAATTGCCTGTTTTTTGTTTTGTTTTTGTTTGTTTGTTTGTTTTTAATTTTTTTTTTTTTTTGCTCAGAAATTTTTGTCATTGTTTTGGGTTTTTTTCCTATTTCTCTAAAGAATGTTGTAGATATTTTGCTGGGATTGCATAGAATCTGTAAATTGTGCTGGGCCTGTTAGCATAGAATCTGTAAATTGTGCTGGGCCTGTTAGTGTCCTATTAGAAGTACCCTGCCTCCAGAATTGAAGCAAATAAATTATTGACTAAGCTCCTTTCAAAGCACCTGATTAAAGCAATGATTTCTCCATCTCTAACAAAGCTGGAAATGACAAATGGGAAGGAAATGAATTTGCAGCAGGGCTTGAGATGTGTGATAGGGTGTGGTGATAGGGAGTGTGTGATAGGTGTGTGTGATTGGGAGGGTGATAGGGTGTGTCAGTACTTTCTAGATCTGATCTGCTGATCTTGCTGAGCCCCTGCATAAGGTCCATGTACTAACATATCTGCCCAAGCATGAAGAGAAATGATAGCTATAGATACTGAAACACTGGAATTTCAAGTTTACTATAGACAAGAACAGGTGACTAGAGAGAAGGCTTGTCAAGGTAGACATTAAGACTGGCTCTGTCCAAGAGGATAAAGAAGAATTCCCATTGTGAATGGACAGCCAGATTGGCAGGTTGGAGAAGTTTTTCTGTGGGAAATGTTCAGGTCTTTGCATTTAAACAACTATCAAGGATAAAGTCAGAAGAATCACTTTTATCACTTAGAAGATGTCACTTCTAAGTGTTGAGATGAGAAATTAGGATATGAAATAGATGTAATAACAGATGTTAAGATACAGAGCACATTTACTTTGGCTGAAATACTAGTTTTGAAAAATGTGAGTTTGTTCCAACAGGACTGATGCATTGAAGTGCAATTTGAGCATAGGCTCAAAACTTCCACTTTGTTTTGCACATTTTACCCATGAAAAAATGCTAGGAGGATGCTAGAACTCTACCCAGATGAAGTAGTTCATGAAGGGTTACAGAAAATACATACACATGCTTGTGCATGCATGGATGCACACACACACACACACACACACACACACACACACACTTCAAGTTCGTCACCTGTTTCAGGTCACTGTGTGTGTTATGAGCTACAGGTAGACATATCTGGGGGTGAAGCTTTCTTTCTAGTTCCAGATGGCGTCCTTCCATCACTTGACAGCAACTCTGATGCTAATACACTTTGCAAATTCCTTCCATAAAATATATCATGTCTTCTCAAGGTGAAAACACCAGCTTGCATTTCACTCTTTTGTTTCTTTACTGTCAACACGTGCAAAAGTGCAATGCCATTTTTAAGTTCCCATTTTCTCCCTCTCTTTCTCTTTTTGTCAAAATTTATCTATTTTATGTGTACAGACATGTTGCCTGCATGTATATTTTGCACCACTTGTATGTCTGGTGACTATGGAGGCCAGAGGAGGGTATCAGTTCCCATGGAACTGGAGTTATAAATGGTTGTTAGCTGTCATGTGGGTACCTTTGAGCCAACCCTCCAGCCCCGTCTCATGTGTCGGGGCTGTGGTTCCCTCAGTGTATCCCAATTTTCTCATTTCTGGACTGATTCCTGATGCTTAAAACACAAACTAATTCATTGATATTTGCTTTCCAGCTAGGTTCAGTCTTGTAGCTCACTTTGATATGTGCACCGTAGCTCCACTGGTTGTAATTTACGGTATTTTAACCCAATAGTTGTTAGCGTGGTGATGAAGGGGAATGGGATATGTTCTCTGATGCTGTGGTTTGCCCTCTGTCTCACACAGGCTCTGGGAACCCGAGTCTGGAGGACATTGTCTTCATAGCGCTCCTACCCCCTTCCAGAAAGGTGGACCTAGCATGGACCCCACCACCCCTTGTGTGTCAGAGGGTTTGTTTCTTCACATTTTTCTCACCGTGTTGAAGCGGACTTCTCCAAATGGCTAAAGGGCTTTTTGTTGATGTTGTTGCTGCTCCTCTCCCTGCAGACCAGATGTCCTTTCTATAGAGCAGAGACCAGAGATGTGTTTTAAGGCCTTAACAGTGGTAGCCAACACCTGGAAAGGACCCACTCTGAAAGCATCTGCAGCATCAGAATTCTGGAAGGAAATGTCTGTATGGTTGATCAGAATTTGGGTATGGCTCTCACCCAGGCTTCAGCAATTTATTGAAAATTTCTTGGTGAATTCTTCTAATGATTTATATGATAGCTGTTGACCCCTGGCCTTGTTGAGCAAATCCTTGGGTCTGGTTTCTTCCTGTGGTCTCTACCAAGAGCTTGGGTTAGGGTTTTTTTTCCCCCACTTTTTCATAGAAAGCCATTGTTACAGTTTTGATATGAAGTGTCCCTCCAGCACTTCCATATTGAAGACTTGGTCCCCAGCTTGTGGTGCTATTCAGGAGGTTTTGGGTACTCTAGGAGGTGAGGTTTAGCTGGAAGAAATAAATCTCTGGGGGCGTGTCCTTGGGAACTGTTTCTTGTTGCTCCCCAGGTGCTGTGAGGTGGGCAGCTTTGTTCTGCCTATTGCTTGTCTTCATGACATTCTGCCCTGCATCCCAGTATGGCCCAAAATAATAGAGCCAAGTGACCACAGGAGCCAAAATCCACCCCTACTCCTGTTAAATTGCCACTCAATCATTTTATTACAGTGATAACAGCTCACCAATGCGGTTACTGACTGCAATCTGTTTAGCTTTTACTTTTCTGAAACTATGGCAATAACTTTCTTCCAGACTTTACATTTCTGAGCAATGAATATTTAGATGTATAGGTAGATTTGTTTACTTCTCTCTTATATACAATTTTGAAATATACACAAGAACACAAATTATTGTGCAGAAACTTAAGTCAATTCTGCTCTATATTCTCTGACAAGAGTACAAATTACTTATATGAAAACTAGAAATTAATATTTCAAGAAATACCTAAATAGTCAAGGTAAACAAATATTGGAATGATATTTATTGTAGTTTCTTTTCCTCTGACAATTAAGCAATTTTATTTGGACATTTTCAGTATATCCTGATTTAGATGAATCAAACATAAACAAGAGATGGGATTTATAAAAAAAACAGTGTAACCATTGTGTTTAGTTCAGAGTATTAAACATTCAGAACATAGACTTTTAAAAAATATAATGAGAAAAGCAAAAGAAATGTTTAAATGCCAATAGGGAGTTAGGTAGACCAGAAAACCACTATCAAGATTCCTAGATAAATAAGATAAAAATCTAAATTGAGCATTTCATACACCTGCTCATAAAACATTTTAGGACAATCACATAATTATTTTTCTCTATGCAATTTTTTTGTTTCAGGGTTAAGTATGTAGTCTACCACTGAAGCACAGCCCCATCCCCTTGCTACTTTTTTCTAAAGGTGAATGTCACAATTTCAAGAAGTGTTTTTCAAGTGTTTCCAGAGAACACACATTCTACACAACAGTGCTCATAAAATCAGTGTAGAACCATAAAACAAAGCAATCACTCCTTTGAGAAAGGATCCTTACACATGTCAAGGATAGGATTTCAGAAATGTTGAGTTGGTGCCCATTAGGCAGTTTACTACAGAATATTTTAAGGCCTAGGGAAAGGACTGACAGTTCTCTTCCGAGTTTGGGTGAAGGAAAATCTATAGAGGTACTAATGGACCTTTCAGCTGGGTACAAGATGTCACTTTGAGTCAAGGTAACTTACTGAGATCAAACTCAGGAAAGAAAGAAGTTGTGGGTTTGCAGCTCGGCTCTCCATTGTGCTTTCCACAGATCTTGGCCCCATGCAACAGAAACCACTCACTGCTGACTATTTTCTAGGTTTGTAACTTACCAGAAAACCATTGCTGCCAAGTGTCATCTTACAAGTCTATACATTTTGGTGATTTTTGTTTACGAAGGAATAATTATTAAGTTGTTAGCTGGATATGGAGACTGTTAGTGGCACAATGTGGTATAAAGTTCATGGGTCATTACATTAACCAATAATTAACCAGATTTTGTTTGTTTTTTTTTAAGTCATCTTTTGTAGCTATAAGGGAGTTTCTGTGTGATTTATAGACTCAGACTCTGTGACATGGTTCATAGAAAGGACTGGAAAGAGAGCTGTATAGGAGTCTTCCATGTTGCTACTGCAGTGAGGATTCATGGGTAAGCACAGAAAATAACTGCTAGGGCATGCCTGGGACACCAGAGGTCAACAGGGGTTTCTGGAGACTGTGTGTATGGCTTTGACTATCATTAACATCAGTGGAATTGAGGTTACTGAAATTTGACGTATGGGTACAAAGCATGACAGATACTGTCATCACTGAGTATTATACTCCAAATACTACAGGAAGAGGTATTGTGGGATGATTCCTTTAAAAGAATTGCTTACTACAGAAGCAAATGATATTTTTATAGTAAAGACTGTTTACATAATAGATTATTTGCTGGGTAAAATTAATAATATATGCATTATGCTATATATTTAAAAAATAAACCCCACCTGAGAGAGATGCAAATGCACATAAATGTTTTTAATTAAAAATAAAAACTAACAAACCATAAGACAATAAATAATTATCTATCTGTCTGATAGATTATAAATTAAGGACTCCTGCACAGAAGCAAGATTAATGTGTGTGTATGTACATTTTCAAGTTTTAACTTGTAATCACATAAATATTTAATATTGTCTTATAATTAACTAAAAGGAATGAGCCCCTAAAAAGAAAAGACATCACATGAGCCTATGTGTAAAAGTGACAGTAGCCACACAGGCAGGATTATTCCAATCCACTTTAAGACCAGTGATTTGACTTGTGTGGAGACTATTGGTGCAATGTGGGATAAAGAATTTCCAAAGCCAAAGCCAACAAACAAACAAACAAACCAGTAAGAAAAACAAGGGCGACAATCCGATAGTAAAGCCATTTATGCCAAAAAACCTTAAGTGAGAGAAAAGATATTCAGCAATGGCAAAATTTTCACTAAAGGTAACACCAGTGTGTCACAGAGCACAGCCATAGCCACACCCACAGGGCTTTGAATAGCTGCCAGATTAAAAGAGAGTAATACATGACTCTTACTCCATGACAGGTCAGACAAAAGTAAGTATCCATATTTCAAGATGTAATAATGTAAAAATAAGGTAAAAATCTTTTGTTTCTTTATAAAATACTGCTCTGTGAACAGGAAAGATATTTTAAAATGCACACACAGTTGTTAAAAACGTGGACATCAGAAGAGGGCAAAAACAAGGAATAGGACAGGTGCCTACCACAGAGGGCCTCTGGAAGACTCTACCCAGCAGGGTATTAAAGCAGAGGCTGAGACTCATAGCCAAACTTTGGGCAGAGTGCAGGGAATCTTATGAAAAAAGGGGGAAATAGAAAGTCCTGGAGAGGACAGGAGTTCCACAAAGAGAGCAACAGAACCAGGGGTCTGGACCCAAGGGTCTTTTCTGAGACTGATACTCCAACCAAGGACCATGCATGGAGATAACCTAGAACCCTTTCACAGATGTAGCCAATGGCAGCTCAGTCTCCAAATGGGCTCTTTAGTAATAGGAACAGGGACTGTCTCTGACATAAACTCAGTGGCTGGCTCTTTGATCACCTCCACCTGAGGGGTGGACAGCCTTACCAGGCCACAGAGGAAGACAATGCAGACATTCCTGATGAGACCTAATAGACTAGGGTTAGATGGAAGGAGAGGAGGACCTCCCCTATTAGTGGAGTGGGAAAGGGGTATGGGAGGAGATAAAGGAGGGAGGATGGGATGGGGAGGGGATGAGGGATGGGGCTACAGCTGGGATACAAAGTGAATAAATTGTAATAAATAAAAAAATTTAAAAATATGTGAGTGTCATTTGAAACATCTGTGGAGTTTTCAGATACAGTCTAAGGTCTGAAAAGCCACTCACATCCCTGTGACCTTCAGCATCATGTGATGTTTCCTGAGCAAGGAAATTGCACTGACAAAGCAAGGCAAGAAAGTGTTTGATGCTGAGGTTGAGCATCTATGAGCTCTCTAAGCAGCCCTGACTTCTGTCTTTTCTGATCACTCAACCATCTTCTGAATATTGTTTTAATAAATGTGTCCATATTTTAGTTATTTATTGTGCATTAGAGATGCCTGGATGGTTATCTATTTCTAACTTTAAATCATCTTCCTGAGAAATATGTGTTTCACAGTGGCACTATTGACACTCATTGCAAGGTTTGAATACTGGGCTCTAGTAAAACAGAATTTTTGCTTTTAACTTTAGCACGGGAGTAGAGATACAAAAACAAAACAAAAGTAATAAAAATATCTTTCACACCTCTGACACGAATACCATTTTTCTTAATGGCATTACCTATAGGTAGTATATACTGTGAGACTGTGCCAGGTTAATTGGACTGTGATCAAACAAATGTCAGAGGTTATGCTAGCGGACGGTACACAGAGCCTCGCTGACTTCTGAGTGTTCTGTCTGTCCAGTGCTTAAAACATCCTGGCAATGATACCAGATGTTTGCTCACGGGCTGGAAATGTTCTCTGGAGTATTTTCCCTGGAGGTGCCACAGAATGCAAATGGCTATTATCAGTGATATATGCAAATGGTTATTATCAGCTGTTGGAGAACCCAGCCATTACACAAAGAACCTGGAAGTTTGGGATACTTGCTGGGTGCTGAGACAAGTACTCATTTTATGAGGGACACACCTTATATATTGCAGAACATTATATCACATACCAAAAGGGAAGAGTGTGATGAATGTTCCGTTTGTTTGGGATCCTGCCTGAACTTGGATCAGCTGGAGAGCGGAGAGGCAGATGTGCTTTCAGGATGCCATCACAGATATTTGTCTTAGGTAGAGCTAATTTTACTAACATCAACCCAAAAGGCATCTCTATAAGGTTTCCTTGGCTACATCACAGCAAAGAAGTGCAGTTACCATCTGGCAATCAATCTGGTGCTGGCTTAAAGTTTGAAATTTCTCAGAGCTGTCGTTTCTTCATCTCCACATTTATTTCGCGAGCACAATGCCAGGGAGTGTATGTCTTGTTATATGTCAACATATCATGTTAGGCTTGCATCACTATCACAAAATTCCTGCAACAATCAGCTAATCAAAATAAAAGGTTCATTCTGGCTCATGGTTTTGGATGTTCTAGTGTATGATTTGTTGGCCACATTGCTCCTAGCCTGTGGTGAGACAGTGTATTATAGCACGAACACGTGGCAGACCAAGCCAGGAAGCAAAGGGAAGGGGTCATGCCCTACAATTCCCTTAGAGGTATCTTTTTTTCCAGAAACCTAAACACTTCTAACTAGGCCCTGCCCTGTGAAGTTTCCATCACCTCTCAATCTGTGGGCTAAGCCTTCAACACAGGGTCCTCTCTTCAGGAGACCCTGGTAACAGTTTCAAAGGTAGCCTATTGTCTATCCTGTAAGTATATTCTTTTCTATTTTCTACCTTGTAATTCTGTGAAAAACAATCTTAAACAAATTGTTGCTGATAATAGGTAAGGGGGAGGAGTAATTTTCTTCCCTCTGAAACAGTACTGTTCTGAAGGTTAGCAAGTGACCATGTGCTCAAAATCAGCTGGGAAGGAGACATGTTGCATTTGTCTGTGAAATCAAATGTGATATAGAGTTACATCTGAAGAGAAGTGAATATAACAAGAGTGATCTTGGATATGGTGAAATCTTATTCTTGTTTGTATGTTCGCTTGAAAAGTAAAATTTATCAATTTCTTGCATAAAGCCAGGTCTGTTTAAAGTTCATCTCATTTTTTTTCCATCTGCCAAACATGGACTGTAAAAAGAGCCCTTGTTAAGAGCAATGACACACACTTAGTGAGTCTAGGTCTGTGGACGGGCATCAGTCTTCTACAATATCATGCTGCCCACTTGGATGAGGGACTGAGGCAGGAAAGACTCATTTCTCCTTCAAATGACAGTCTTAACCAAAGCCCAAGTGCTGTTTTATTCTTCTAAATCTATGGAGGTCAGGACCCTGTTTGTTTGGAGCCTTGCTTTGCTAAACTCTGCCATGACAGAGGTAAGATCTTACTGTGCAGACACCATTTTTACTGCATGAGAAATGCAATATGTGTATGAAATGTTGGACACATCGATCTCTGTCAGCTCAACTGAAGGACTTTAAGGTCATCTCTCAACTAAGACAGGTGACCAAATGAAAGGGCATGCAATGATCATGGTTCTTCAGGGAACACAAGTTATAGGGTGTGTTTATAACAGAATCAATAGGATATGTATCTGTGTCTCTGTCTGTGTGTATACAATATGGAATGTGTGAGTGCCTGTATATGTATACAATATAGTATGTGTGTATATATCTATTGCATATGTATTTACAATATAGTGCGTATATATATACACATATACAATATAGTGTGTGTATATGTCTATATATGTATATGTATACTCATCAATGTATCTATGTATCTATACAATATGGTGTCTGTGGGGAGTTTACCTATGTATCGATATGATATATGCACATCTGTCTTTATGTATGCAATTTAGTATATGTGTGTATGTATCTATATATGTATACAATATGGTGTGTGTGTGTGTGTGTGTGTGTGTGCTTCTTTTTAAGAAATAAGCTCATAATTTCACTGTACTGATTGTGGAGGTGTAAGTCTAAAATTTGCAAGGAAGGGCTTAATATCCAAAGAGCATCTCCCAGCAGATTTTTTTCTAGCTTAAAGGAGACCTGTCTTTACTTTAGTAAAACCTTCAACTCTTTGCATTAAGCAATTTTCATTATGGGCATAATCTGTTTTACTTAAAGTCTGTTGATTAAATCTGACCCTAAAATAACCTTCATATATATTCAGAATAAAGTCTGACCACAGATTATCTGGGCCCCATGGGTCAGCTATGTTGTCACATAAAATTAACTCTCATGTTTCTGAAATGCCTTTTTCATCAACCGAATGACCAGAGGTTCACAAGCTGTGGTATTCATAAAGGTACAAAAAAATTCCTCTGTCCCTAGAATTTGTCAGGATGAGGGAAATGGCACATGCTCAAGGGTCAATGCACCAACTGGTCTGGCTGTCACTCATCTCTCTAGAAGGCTCTTTTAGGATGTCTGATGTGAATCACAGATGATTTGAACCCTTGCTTATTGTCTAGCATCCTTTACCATGAAGACAAAGGAAGCCATCTTTGGTATTCTTATGTTTTCTACAGATGTACTGCTAGCCGAGTCTTGAGTGGTTATGGTTTAATGTTGAGTGAATTCATTTCCATAAATCATAAAGTTACTGTTCACAAGACCTTTTAACTTCATGGGTAGTTCATCTTCATTAGTCTTATGAAGAATTTGTCTGTATTCTCCAGTCTTTCTTTTTAAATTTTGAAGAATACATTTAACTTCTTTCATTGTTTTTATATCATCAGTGTTATGGACCTACACCAGGTTGATTTGGCTTTAATTAACTTGAAGATCTCTCCAAAATGTAGGTGTGCCATAAGTGTTCACCAATAGGAAGGGTGTATTCTTGTGTGTGTGCTCCTTTTCTTTATGCAGCAATGCACAACTGGAATCACGTCAGTGCGAGTTATGTGCATGCTTCCCAGGGAGGGATGATTCTCACAGGACAATAAGGTAGCCTGGTGAGATGTTAGCAGCAACAGAAATTCAGCAGAAGAGGGACCTGCTGTTGGTGTCTGAATTCTGGACCAATCAGACTCCCACACTTCATAAGGAATGGGATACTGCTGTTCACAGATGCCTTAGATTCAAAACATCTTTTCATTTAATTTCGCCTTATGCCAAAATGACATGCTGTAAATAAAGATGACTATGTCTTTCAGAGTCATTGTTCCATAAAAGGAATAGAGAAGCACTTTGCTTTGTGGCTTTGCTAGGGAAAAATAGTAACTCTGGGATGTTGATACAGGCAGGTAGCATACCTTCACACCAATGGCTTCAGGCTCATCACTTACAATGGTCAGGTAGATGCTGACAATCAAGCAGCAACTTCAGCTCCTTCTCCTGTGGTGGGAATTAGACTATCATCTGTGTTGCAGTGTGGTAGAAAGCCTTTTCTTCTGAATTGCGAATGTAATAAAGAAGGCAGGAAACAACGTTTGACAGCTTTCCAGTTGGCAAGTGGTAGCATTTTAATAGGTCGATACTGCTGAGAGTCGGTGTAACAGCTCATCTGAGAAATAAATCGATGCAAGCTTGGAACAGTGACTCTCATTAAACTGAGAGCACACATGTTTGGGACATACATGTGAGTAACCATTCATAATCGAGCACCTGACCATATGTTCTAGTGAGTGCCATGTAAAACTCTGTGGTGGTTTTTAGAAAGGATCTGGTACCAGCTGGGGGCTAAACAGTACTTTAAAATGTTCTGTATGTGGAGAAAGACTCAGGCAAATGTGCTGTTCCCACATGGAAGCTGAAGAGAGTCTCTGTAGCCATTCCTAATATTAGTTCTTTTTGGGGGGTAATTATTTCATTACATGTGGAAAGCGAACATTGTTTAAATAGATGTTTAAATGTTTACCATCTTACTGCTTGCTCCTTGTCCTTACTATTATTAATTAGTGAAATCGATTGTGATAGTGCTATTCGCTGGGACCATTCACATTCCATGTAGCCACTTTAGGAGCATGCAGTCGCCTAAAGCTTGCCACACTGGATTTTTTTTTCCTTCTGTTGGAAAATTGATAATTCAACAGCAAACTACTGATTCCAGTAATTTCCACTGGTACCCATGATTCCATTTCCCAGGAGCAGATGAAGCACAATGCCTGCATGCTCCACCCTACTGCTGCTGGGTGTTGCTCTTGAGGTGCAGGAAGGACCTGTCTGCCATTACACAAGATTTGGGAAGGGGCTGGTCACAGGACTGTGGAAGGGAATACCTTCCAACCCCTGGCTTAAGGAAGAACCTATTGTCAGAGGCAGTCTCAGTTGCTTTTGCCAGCCAAATGTGAGAGGTTTGCTGCGTTTGTGTAGACCTGTGTAACATGACCCAAAACAAATAGAGAAGGCCAACACAACCTGCTGATCCCTGGGTGCTAGGAAACAGCTTTGTAGAGACAGTTAAGAAACTGTTGAATTGTGTTTAGGTCTCCTTCTGCTCTGAAATGTGATCCTTGTTACTTATCTTTAGAGATCAGAATTAAAGCCTAGTACAGAAAAGGGGTGAATCCGGACATTGACCAAACACACAGGTGGTTCTTTTCATTTGATTCAATTATGGCAAGCAGCCCAACCGCCAGGACAAACACGAAGGCTCAAGGTGGCCTTGTCTCTGCTCTGCTTTTTGGCCGAGTCTTCTAGGACCCAGAGCAAGGCCTTTTGTCAAAAATCCACCTTTCATGTGTTATCACCAGCACTGCTGGTAATTTTAATGACATGGAACTTTCCGAGCCCCTCTTCAGTACTCAGCAGACAGATACCCTCTTCCCTATCAAGGAAAGGGGTAAACTTGAGGGAGATAGCAACTTCTGATTACTGACTTCAGAGTTTATCTGACGATGATGACTTATGTGTGTGTGTGTGTGTGTGTGTGTGTGTAGTGAGTGTATAAGTGCATGTCTGTATGTGCATGCTCACGTGTGGGCATGCGGGTATGGATGTTATGGATGTTAGAGACTTATATTGTGTATTTCCCTGTATTGGCCTTTACCGTACTTTTAAGAGGGCAGAGCTCACTGCTAGAATAGAATAGATGCTATAGAGATGCGCCTGTCTCTGGCCTACCAATACTGGGGGTTACAGATATGAGTCACAGTGCCTAGCATTTGCAAAGAGTTCTGATGCTTGCACTGCAGGTCCTTCATAACCAAGCAGCTCCTGAGCTCCTGTAGAGTCCTACGTAGACTCTGGAGATCTATCTATTTATTTATTAAAATTTATTCACTTTGTATCCTGGCTGTAACCCCCTCCTTCATCTTCTCCCAGTCCCACTTTCCCTTCCTCATCAACTCCTATACCCCTTCCGTAGTCCATTGATAGGGGAGGCCCTCCTCCCCTTCTATCTGACCCTAGCCTATCAGGTCTCTTCAGGGCTGGCTGCATCAGAGATTTAAAAGGCTTAGTATGAGAAACATTTGCTAAAGTCTCCAGGTTTTCATTCCATTCAAGTTTATGCCTGGTTTTGACATTTTTGATTTTTGCACAATTCAGGCTCACATACATAAATTCAAATAAAACCCCTCTGCCCCTTATTTCCATCTGTTTTATTATTATTCTTCAAAGCTCCATTTCTTACTGTTCCTCACCAAAGATCTGACCCAGGGTCTTTTGAGGAAGCTTAGTTGTAATTAAAGAAGGACGTTTTATGAAAGGACAAGATAAAGGTATTCATTTTCAGGAAGTTTGTAGCCTCTTCTCTAAAGACAGTCAACAGAGTGCTAGCATCATGCCATGTAGGCTCTGAGGACAACTGACAGATGTCATCAGCACAGTCAGAAATGTCAACCTTTACCCAACTTTTGCTTGTTGAAACCATACCTAGTGTCAGCTGCATTGGTTCCAATGGTGATAATATCTAGCTGCCTGCTCAAATATCTAACCCAAATGCATAGCTTCACAGAATCAAACTTAGAAACATCTAAAAGACTGTGCATTTTAAATGTTTACTCCCAATTCCTTTGTATTATAAGCATATGCTAATTTTGCCTTTCTAAAATTCTACTAACATATAAGCTTATACAATTACTATAATCCATCTATCCTCTACTGAATTACATATTAAGCAAGTGGGAATTATGTTCCCAATAACCCTACACAGCCTCCTACAGCTCCTTGTTTGTTATTCTAACTTCTTAAATGCCTGTCGTAACCCATTCTCACGAATCCATCTGGCCAACAGATTTTATTGGTAGGAGCGCTTCTGTGCCACAAGTCAAATTTTAGTTTGTGTTCTGATTTTCTGTGGGAATCTTATGTGGGTAATGGCGAAGAGTATGGTCAGGGGAAACCCTTTCCAATTCTGTGGCTTGAAGGTCAAGCAGATGAGTCACAGTTCAAGCATGAAAGTGAAACCTCAGGTTTTGAACTCTAATTATATTTGAATTGTTTTGAGCAGTTTCCTAAATCTAGTAACAGTAGGTGATCAAATCAGTATCTACAGGAGTCCTGTGGGATACTTGCCCTTCTCTTTTAGCTGGATCCAGAGACTGTGCTAATCCACAGCAACAACACATAATAATAAAGGAATCTCCTTGGCTCACAATTCCTTTCACTGTAATTGTGGTGAGGGATCTGTAGTTCATGAGGAGCCTGCTCAGGAGCCAGTGAATCCTCAATGCCCCTGTGCAGTGTTTATCCTGCCTTCCCCTCAGTTATCAAGGTGATGCTCTTCCCTCCAGGTGGTGTCTTTTTATTCACACCATTTAAATTTTGCATCATGGCAGCTGAGCTTGGAAATGTGCGGGAATGGTGCTAGCGCCTGTGAGCAGGTACCTCCGCCCTTAATGGAAACAGAAATAAACTCCTGTGACACAGCTGCACTGAGGCTAGGAAGCAGGGATCTGCTGTGGGCACGCTGACACTTTGTTCAGAGAAGAATCCCAAGTATGCCCTCCCATTCCGTGAGTATAAATCACATGTTAATTCAATGCATTCCAGCAGCAAAATATGACCTAATGCTATGGGAAACACTAGGATATTTACAAGCTAGACCTCACAAACAGAATAATGCCTGCATCCCCACACTGCCTCTTGAGAAGTTCAAGGTGTATATTCACAGTGGGTGACCATGCAGGAGGCTGGGGCTGGAGATGTGAGGTACACACAGGGCACACCACTGAAGGTTTCTATTTTATTTTGTCTGCTTTCCTAGACAGAGCAGGTTCTGGTCTTAGGGTGGAATTTTCCACATTTTTGTGGACAGGTAATGTACTATAGAATCTTGTTGGGAGTTCAAGTTTCTGCTCTGAGGGTGCTTCAAGTGCTCACTATGCATGAGGTTCTGACTTCCACCCCCAAAGTCCTAGCTCCTAAACTTTGGAGTCTGAGCACATGACATGACCTGAAGCCCTGTTTCCTTTCTTGTGCAGTGATGAAAATTATGTGTATCTCCAACAGTTTCTGCTGGGATTTGTGATGGCCTCTGAACAGAGCTTGACAGAGAACCCCCGCTGTGTAAATCGCCCCTGTTGCACCTGGCTTTGCTGCTGGAGTCAGAGCAGATTGAAACCTTGAAAGATCTTGAGTCTTATCCATTAGGTAGTCAGGGAGTTTCATGTAAAACATCTTGGCTTAGTTTTCTTGGAGTACATCTGAATGATACTCAGAAGAAGGATCTAAGCTACTCATGAAACATTAAGAATGAGCCTTAGAATAAATTCAGTAAGGGAAGAATGAGTACATGTGGTAATAGTTAAAGTACAAACAAGATTCAAAACATTTCACAGGGACTGTGCTGTTCTTTGGCAGTTCTGAGAACTTTCCTATTAACATAATGTGGTCATTGAATGCTATCCTAACGCTCACATGTTCAATGCTTATTCCCCTGAGTGCTATTGCTGGGAAATAGTAGAACCTGAAGAAGGTACAGCCACCCTAATTAGAAGGTGCATCCTTAGGTCATTGGGGACAACCTACAAAGAGTTTTGGTTTTCCAGCTCCTCCCTCTTCTCTGGTTTTGCTTTCTAACCATGAGCTGTGAGGCTTTGCTCTGTCACCTTGTAGTGAACTAGTCTTGAAATGGAGCTGTTGGCAGAGGTCGTGACCTGTGCTGTGGACTTCTGACTCGCCTGTGAAGGAAAGGCTTTGGTTATGCCTTCATAACTTAACTCTTTTACTCGATAAATTATTAATTTTGTAAAGCTGATGTTTGGTGATGCTCAAATCACTTTGGGTGTTTTATCTCTGCTTTGAGAAGTTTATCATTGATCCTAAAATAGAAGTGCCATTCGAAAAAGTGGAAATTTTGTTTAAAACAAAACAAAACAACAAAAAAGGAAAACCTTAGTATCTAGTGTTTGTTCCAGAGATTAAGTAATCTAGGAGTCAGCCCTGCTTTCCGTGGACCAACTCCACCATCAAAGCCACTGCACAGAGCTCTTTGCTTCTGAAAGAATGTTTGAATGTCAGGTAGAAGAAATATTTCAAAGCACACATGATGAATGACTCATCTTCTTAGAGAAACAGTTTAGTTCTCAGGTAAGAATCTGCTTTTAAGGCCAGTAGGAATGTTTCTTCGGTAGGTTAGTGGCAGAAGCACCACAGGTATAAATTGTGTATAGACATTAAACCTATGAGAGTTTATAATCCGCCAGACCTCAACAAGTCTATTCAAAATAAAAACTGAAAAGTCCTTCTGTACTTCAATTGAGTGAATTACAGGAATGACCTGTTAAATCCTAATTTGTATTTGCACAAACTTAATAAGAAAGGGACATTTTTAGAGCAAGCCTATGAACAGAGCCAGTACACCAGACAGTGTAGCTTGGGGATGGCATTCCTGCCTATAGTGTGAATACTGACATAATTACCAAGAAAGTGTAAAATTTTCTCCATAGTCTGTGATACCCAGTTTTAGATCATGTCATGGTTGACATATGGTTCTGACAGTATCATGAGCTCCTGTGCAGTCCTTAAAGTTTTGAAGAACTTTTACGAAAGTAGAGAAAAAGAGGAATTTTTTAAAAGGCTAATACTTTAGTTTTCATCATGATGCCTCCCTCCCTCCCAGTTTGCTCTGCTAATGCCAATATTTTCTGGAAAGAGTTCAATATTAGGCCAGAGTACAGTTAATTATAACAATGGGATTAGCTTATGTCTAGACATGCACATGTTACTTTTGCTCCTTGGGACTTTAGTACTTGAGCAATCTTAATGAGACATGGATATAAGCCTTTAGCATATTCATTCCAATTCGACTATCACACTGCCTGAGTGTTTGAGATGTGTCATCTGCTAGGTGCGTGATGGCTGCCGAGTCACCTGGTTCTCTTCATTCACAGGTGTGAATGTGAAGCCTTGGGGACCTGCTTTACACAGAAGGCTAATTCTTAAAAATAAAACTCTGACCCTCCATTTCTCACAACCCAGTGATGGAAAGGAGAAAGTATTTAATTAAGTAATTATGATGACATTTGATTTCTGTGATGAACTACCTTCTTTGAAAGCTGTGTTCTAAAAACAATGAAAAGGAAAGGTTAAAAATCCATACGAATGATGACCAACACTAAGTGAATCAACTGGATTCAGTGGCATAAAATAAAGCAATTTAAAAAATATGTGGCATGGAACGTGTCCCAAGTCTGTTCAGGACCGTCCCCTTCTCTCTATTTGTCTTTTAAATCCTATCCTCTCTCACTCAGACTGACACTGTAGTCTTTTCATAGTCCCCATGCTCACTCTTCTTCCCTTGCAGACACTAGAGAAGTCTTTACAGCAAAGAAACCAGGTCATGCTTCTCCTGCTTAAAGCCCTGACTGGTCTAGTCCTGTCTAATGTGATTTTTCTATGTTGTCCTTCACTCAGTCTGTGCCTCTCTGGGATCTGGACAACCCAGATAATTTCAGTCAGCTGTAAACCTGAGCACTCCCAACTCTCCCTGACTTATGCTATTAAAAGGTGATGGTACGTATCATTTCTTCCTGTAGTATTTGCTAAGTGTTCCTGTTATTGAGGTTATAGCCTGAACATTGTCTTCTCACAGAAACATTCTAGAGCCATGGTTCTCAACCTTCCTAATGCTGCAACCCTTTAATAGAGTTCCTCATGTTGAGGTGACTTGCAACCATAACATTATTTTCATTGCTACTTCCTAACTGCAATTTTGTTACTGTTATGAGTCATAATGTAAATATCTGATATCAAGAATATCTGATATGCTACCCCTGTGGAAGGGTTGTTTGACCCCTGAAAGGGATCACGACCCACAGATTGAGAACTGCTTATCTAAAATGATCCCTCCCCATTCATTTCCGCTTAGGACTGAGCAAATCATTGCTTTTGCTCTTATTTGTGTTTATTGTCTATCATACCCTGCTAGGAGCTATGTACCACAAGGTCAGATAATGCCTACTTTATTTCTTGCTCTTTCTTCTCTATGCCTTGAACAATGTCTGGCATATAACAGACTCAAACTTTGGATAACCAACTGACTTAGTGATTGATAACTGAGCACATTTGGGCTGCATATGTGGCCAATGGCAGATCATGTGCTTGGTGTAGAAGAGGCCCTGGGATTGACTCCTGGCATGCAACTTCAAACTGAGTGATAGCAACAACAATGTCCTGGGAGTTCTAAGACACAGTAGATCCACGTGGGCTAGTGATGATGTCCTGAGGATTAAGACGTGGCATATTGGAGCTAAAACTTTGTGTAGGGCCTGCTGGTGGCTTGAGAAGGTAGACATGGTGTATATCATAGCCCAGGGCCATGGGAGGAAGGAAGATGCTGACTGGGAAAGCCTGCAGCTTGGGAGCTATTGCCAAATGAACCCATCCAAGCAGTGAAGGTAAGTGAGGACTGACCCACATAGTATAGGAACAGTTGCATGATGAAGAGTGTTTGAAAACTACACAGAGAAGTTCAGTGTTCCCACACAAAATTTAGCATACGTTTCTGCATGTTTGCGTGCAAAATAAAATTATGCTTAATATAGAAGGAATTATGCTACAATTACACCATAACTATATTCTAAAGAATCTTCATATTAATGTAGAAATGGTTTTCTTAGTAGCTTATGCTGAAGTGTGGTATTTTTATTTCATCGACTAAATCTCCTGGTGATCATATATGTATGATGTGTATAAAATAATTTTCCTCTGTAAGTAACAGAGTGTTTTTGTTTCAGTTGCTCACATTCAGGCTGCAGCATTACAAACTTCTATTGCTAAAGAAAATCTTAGTGCTCAGTCTGCTTGATGTTATTTCACAAAGGCCTTTAACATTCCTGATGTTGACAGTCCCTGAAAGAAATAGTAGTTTTTCCACTAAGTTTGACCCAGAATAATTTTCACAGAGATATCTATAAAATCACAAGAAAAAATCAACAAGCAACCACAAAAATGTACAAACTCTTTTACCGTTTTCCATATGGCAGATGCAGTGGATTAACTGCTGAGGGTACTTTTTATGCCAAGGTCATCTTACCTTCCTTTGATTAGCAGTGAACTTGCCTGACGGTGTTGAAGAAAATGCTCACTGGAGGCTAGAATTCCTCATTGTGCATGCTTCCTGTGAAACTTGCAACTGGCTCATTTAGCTTGATTTCTTCAACTGTGAAGTGGATTCAACAAATAGCACCCTCAAAAACAAATGCAAACTTGCTGAAATAAGCCTTATGCTAATTATGGTCTTCTCTGACAGGAGCTTTCCTATCTTTTCACTTCTATCAACCCTAAGAGATGCTATTTCATAAAAGCCCATCAGATTTGATTAAGTCGACACTTTTTGTCCAAAATATCCTCAATCTCACGACATGAAGAATCAGAAACAGGGCAAAACTCTGAACATAGAAACTCTACAGCAGGTCTCTTGATGAGAGATTTCAAAAGAGCTGGTAAGCGTCCTGGCTCAGCTCCACTTGTTGAGAGCTGGCCGCTGAAGGAAAGGCAGGCAGAAGGGCTAAGAGAACCCATGTACTAGTTTCTTGAGCTTGAGAGCCAAGATCCGTGTCTCATCACTGCCTGTGCGAAACTTTCCTGTAATGAGATTTACCATTTGCTTTTTCCTTTTCAAGCCAGCATCTCCGAACAGCAACCACAGAGCAACAAGCAAGAGGAAATTGGCAGTGGTGGGATGCACTATGCATTCTGGGAGATAAGGTGGTCCAGGGTGATGCACTCAAGCTGGGCCAATCAGAAGGAAAGAACACAGCAAGTACTGCCCTGGGTCCAAAGAAAGAGCTGGGCGCCGGAGAGCAGAGAGGAGGGGGTAGCTAACGTGTCACACATAGCTGAGACCACACTCGCGTGAAGGTCGGTGGTGTGCTCAGAAGTGTAAAAGAATACCCGGCATTTAGGAATCCGCAGGCTGGTATGTAAGGGAAAGGCATGTTTGCAATGAAGAAACATCTTGAACTTCAATGCTGCACATGGGAGGGTTAGGGTTGGGGACCCCTGCTCAGGACTCAATTAGTAATGGTCTTCCAAAATGAAAAAAATAAAATAAAAAGAAATTGGGGGTACAGGGTCAAGAACAAAAACCAAGGTGTTTTGGAAGAAGAGCAGAGGGGTGCACAATAATAACCATTAAACGAAATGGGCCTGACTTGCTGTAGGTACAGACAGTGCCTCCGAAACCGGAATGTGCCTCGTAAGTCCCACACAAGCCAGAGGCAAGAGACCCATGCATGCAGAGACACCTGGGTAGACTTTTGGCTAATTTCAGTGGTTTTCTCCCGCTTGAGAGGCAGATTTGCCAAACTATACGAATAATTTCTGTGCACAGTCCAGCCCAGTTTCCATGAGCTTGTGTTGTGTAAGGCATGTCCGTGAGCTGTGGACTTAGCTTTGCATGGTGTTATCCTGAGTAATGGAGGCCTGCTCGTTCTACCTTGGCAGGCACTCTGACCTGTGCAAGAGGGCCACAAACACTTAACCTCATGTGCTGGTCGGGAGGGTGAAGCTATCCATGTGTCCAGAGATCAATAAGTCACATATCTGGGGGGTGAGGGGGACAGGAGAGAAACTTCATGGGTTTAATTGGAAAAACTCATCAGATTCATGGTGTAAAAAATTGCACATTTTCTAATGTCACCTTTGTCTCAATACTGACTTCTCATGGGTTATGAAGTGCCCATACTGTATCTCTAAAATTGGACTCCCTTCAAAGAACCAGGGATCTGGAAGAAAAGTTGATTCCACACATAATTGGCCTGGAATAGAATTTTCTTGCCTGGATCGAAACTTAACTTAAAACACATCAACGGCACTGCTGAGTATGTCGGTCAGTGACAGCTTGCTTTCCTAGAGTGCGGAGGGTCCTGGGTTTGATTTCTAATACAACAGAGGAAATAGAATGGAAAACTAATTGTATGGGTTGGTTTTTATTGTGAATGTGACACAATTTAGTATCTTCTAGAAAGACATCTTAGTGAGGCATTGTTTAGATCAGGCATGACTAGATGGGCATGACTGTGAGTGGTTCTCTTGATTGAGGTGTGAAGATACCCCCCCACACACACACATACACACACGCTGAGGGTAGCACCATTCCCTAGGCCTGAAATGTATGAGTGTAGAAACCAAGCTGAACACTGGAAGTGTGAATGAATGAATCTATTGCTCTCTGCTCTAACTATGGGTGTAAAGTGACTATTCTCTCAATCTCTGGGCATTGTGACTTCCCTGCTATGTCAGACTGTAACCTGAAATTATGAGCTCAAATAACTTTCTCTCTTAAGTGGTAAGGGTATTTTATGACAGCAACAGAAAATGAAGCTACAACAGTGAAGGGTACCGTTCTAGGACAGAAACACAAGTGTAAAGGGGCTTCCATTGGCAAGCAGCAAGTACCATCATTTTAATAGTGATAATAATTACAGCTGTTAATTGAAAAAATGGAGACTGTGAAAGGCCATGAATTAATAATCATATTCAAAAAAGAAAAGTGAATATAAAATGTACAAAATATAGATGTAAAGACGGATGTATACAACGGTACATGTTTAATTATTTATTGATTTTAATAAATAAAGGAATGTTAATAAATGAAATTCCTGTAAAGCCCTGTACCATTTGAAATTTTAATAAATTCACTTCCATAAAAGATGTAAACAATCTGCGAAATGCTGCTGAAGACATTTACCCAAAGAGCAGCATGTGTCTCTGCAGAAATCTTGTTCTCAGCAATCCATTACGACTTTGGATAATGATACCAAAGTCATTAAGCATAGTATAGTATATAATACCTGCTGCATAAAAAAAATTTTAAAAAGACGAATCATTAACAGTTTTGTTTAGAGAGTACATTTCATCTTTTCTACATGATGAAAATTGTTAATATTCTCCATAGATGCAAATGTATTAACTAGGATTCCTATTACACATTCTAACTTTCTTTAAGTATCTGTACACAAGTCCCAACATATACTGGTTTTTATCTTTGTGGGAAGGGAGGGAATAAGCATTGAAATGTGGGTCCAAGAAAGGAAATTATATAAGATTGGGAAGACATTCCTGCCTCAGTTTCATGGCCGCTCACACAGCTTACCCAGAGCTCCAAATGGCAAGTCAGCCGAGTGGCTCGGGAAGGGCTGGCCATAAACCAGTTCTCATCTCCTGGACAAAGCTCCCGATCACAACAAAATGCTAATAAGCATCTTTCAAAAACCTAAAGTTTTACCAATTATTATTGTGTGTGTGTGTGTGCAAACAAAAACTACACAATTAATGTAGTACTGTATTATTTTTTGATAACACTATAATGTCAAAATCCTGTTAAACATTTATATCTGCTCAAAAAATTAATATTTCTTCACAACAAAAGATTTCAAAATTCTTTCTTCTAGCTTTTTTTTTTTTCTTTAAAGGAGTTCTGGTAAAGTTTTACTAAAGGAAAACTTTCCTGGTTCACTTTTCACCAGTCTGTTCCGGCATGCTTCTAGTAATATCAGAATCCCCTGGGCCAATGCTAGCCAGTGTGCACACTCTGCAGTGTTTTCCACACGCTGTGCCCAAGTCAATATTATCGCCGCTGTAGCGATGGACGCCAGTTTTAGCCAACATGGCATAGTATTCTACTTCAGATTTCCTCAGAGCTGGGCAGTTATTGGCGAGAACAACCAATTTCGCTTTGCCTTGTCTGATCATCTTCAGAGTCTGTTTGTACCCCAGAATATTCTTTCCACTTTTCATAACAAGCTGGAGCCTAGAGTTGATCGACTCCAGAGACTTTTTCGTCTTCTTTACGGCCACCATCTTCCTGCCTTAGGTGTGGGACAATCTCCAACAAGATGACTGGGGAATGAGAAAGGAAAGAACTCCCACAATGCCTCTCCTAGCTTTTTGACATACACACGTCGATGTTATGAATGGTCTCCCTTCTGCACACAGCCCACTGGAGTTGTTTGCTTCTCGCTATCTAACTGGAACTTGGTCCTCACAGATCAACCCTGCTGCCTGCCCACCTCTGGTAATCACCTCCTACCTTCACTTCCTTGAGCTTTGCCTTTTCAGACTCCATGTGAGTGAAGTCACATGACACTGCTTCCTCTGACTGCTTTATTTCACTAAGCACAATGATCTTGAACTCAATTTTTTGTTTTAAAATTATGTATTTACAGTCATAAGAATAGCACAGATGGTCCCATATAACTTTCACTCAGTGACCCTACCCTGGTTTCACATCCTATTGTTAGAGTGCAGTGTGAAAACCAAGAATACCCTTTTGCAGGAGAAACAGGACTCCTGTTTGATTTCAGAAGGAAACCTGGGGATTTTGGGAGTCACTATGCCTGCACACTAAGTAAATAAATAATGCATTCATATATAAGTACCATGTAATCATTAAGCCAGAAAAGTTTCTTTTTCCAGTTTTCTCACAAGAAAACTGTCAATGAGGGATGTACAGCAAGGCCCCAGGAGAAGGCACCCCCAAGACAAAGAACATATTCCTTACTTTGCATATTTCTATGATGGAATATGCCAAGATTTTTTCTCCCAGGAAATGATATAGGGAGGGAGAAAAACAAACATTTTCTGTTTTTGTGCCGTGTATACTGTAATTGCCTGTGTTTGACAAAGTTGGCTGTTTTTGTGGCTTTTTTTTTTAGTGGACTCGCAAGTTTTCCTGAAAATTATACCTAAGGATTCCAGTTTTTCTAAATTATTCCAATTCAAATGTTCAGTCAGCACACACATATTTTTCTTCTTACAGGAGCTAGCATAGTTTATGGATGGGTAGTAAATGCATAAAATGAGTGTTGCTTTCTGATAAAGAAATGTCATGTTAAATATCAACTTCCACGATGTTTGTATTTCTGTAATCACAAAACTATCAGTTTTTAAAAAGATGTGTTTTTATTTGTTTCTTCATTTGTCTGCATGTATGTCTGTGTAACATATGTATGCCTGGTGCCCGTGGAAGCTGAATTTATAGACAATTGCAAGCTTTCGTGTGGGTGCTGGGAATTGAACCCAGGTCCTCCACAAGAACAGTAAGTGCTCTTAACTGCTGAGCCATCTCTCCAGCCCCACAAAACTATATCTTTATTCAAGATCAAAAGGTGTCCCTAAAATATAGTACACACTGTGAGTGACATGTGATTCCCATCTAGGATTGAATTTTATAAAGTAATATAGGTAGTACCTACAAAGAAAAAAAAAAAAAGAAATTTCCCACAGAGAGATTCAGAGTATCCACATTAGGAAAATCCACTGAGCAGTCATTACCTATGGAAAGTTTAAGAGTTAAATTCATGGTCAGAGGGAATGGGAAGAGGACCTCCGCTATCAATGAACTTGGAGAAGGGTATGGGAGGAGATGAGGGAGGGAGGGTGCGATTGGGAGGGGATTAGGGAGGTGGCTACAGCTGGGATACAAAGTGAATAAACTGTAATTAATAAAAAATAAATAAAAATTTAAAAAGAGTTACAATTATGTTCATCTAGAAGAGACTTTTTTTTTCATAAACTGTTAGTATGAATAGTTTTCTGGCTAGTTTTCTATCAAATTTGACACAAGCTAGAATCATCAGAGAGAAGGAAACCTCAAAAGAGAAAACAGTATCGTAAGATTAAACTGTAGGTAACCTCAAAGCTTAATTAGTGACTGCTGTGGGAGGGCCTAGCCTATTGTGGGTGGTGCCACTCCTAGGCTAGGGTTCCTGGGTTCTATAAGAAAGCAGGTTGAGCAAGCCATTGGGAGCAAGACAGTAAGCAGCACTCCATGGTCTCTGCATCCGCTTCTGCCTCCAGGTTCCTGCCTTATTTGATGTTCTTCCCGGACTTCCTTCAGTAAAGAACTGTGATGTGGAAGTGTAAGCCAAATAAACCCTTTATCCCCAACTTGCTTTTAGTCATGGTGGTTCATTACAGCAATAGTAACCCTAACCTGGATAAATAGTCACAGATCCTTTTTGCCTTCCTTCCTATTTTTCAGTCTGACTATTTTATAAGATCTGAAATTTTGTATAAGAAAAGCCTACACGGTCGACAATGTAGAATGTACTTGTACTGTGGAATTTGACAAGAGAAAGTAGTTTATTGGGATACAGTTTTCAGCTGTGAGAATCTTGAGGGTTTTTTTTTCTTTTATTTTTATGCACTAGTATTTCCATTTTTATTAACAAATGGAAAAATCCTCTTCTGTGCTCATCTTCAAATTACCTCTTGAGTAATCTTCTAATTACTCTATGATGTTCCCCAATTGTGTCGATCAAATGAGCACCAGGAAAAGGACTGTGGTGTTCTGAACACTAGCTGCTGAAATTAATTTTCTGGATTCACTGTAGAAACCTCTCCCCATGTCCCCTCTACCTCCTCTGTCCTCAGATGTGTAGATGACACATCTGTGGACAACACTGTGTCCTAAAGCTTCCCTAATTTGGTCCTTACATTACTTATTATTTTAAATCATAGCCACACTTGAGGAAAATTAAAGAGATGAGTGAAATGTCAAAAGCTGAATGTATAAAGAAAATGTTATATATAGAAGATGATGGCATTTTTCCTCAGCCACAAAGAAGAAAGGAATTATATAATTTTTAATAAAATGGATAGAAGTGGATGTCACTTAATTAAGCAAAATAAGCCAGATTCAGAAAGATGCATATTATAAACATCACAAATTTTATCCCATATGTGGAATCTAGAACATACGTGTATATCCTAGCTCAAAGTAGAAGGAGAACTATTTGCAGGAAGGAAGGGACAGAGGATCCACTGAGGGGAAAGGAGAGACAAGAGAAGGTATTAGGGCTGAATATAAATAGACACAAACTGTGGGTGATGATATCATAGTGAACTTCTTCATTTCATACAATGAACACACACTGATAACAAGCGACAAAAATGAAAACAAATGTGGTGACACTTTTGTCCACAGGCTTCCACACAGACTCTTCAGTGACCAGCTTCACGCTTTTCTTTTTATTCTCCAATACGTAGCAAGCTCTGACCAGGTTAGGCCAGCTACCATATAGAACTCCTCCTGACAGACAGAACCACTGGATCTCCACAGTGCTGCCTGCACACCCCACACACATATGCACAAACACACACACTTCATAATAATAATAAATGAGGCTTTAAAAGTTAATGAACTTCAACTTCAAAAATTAGAATCTGGGGACTGGGGGCAGCTCAGTTGGTAGGGTGCTTGCCTAGCATGTACAAGGCCCTAGGTTCAATCCCTAGTACCACAATAATAATTAAAAAAAATTAGAATCCTTCCATCCCAATTTTATTTCCTGTGCACTCCAGTTCCACTTTATTCATTTCAATTTTCAAAATGTGTTGTTAGAACATCAGGAATGGAGTACATTTCCAGATTTCTCTGACTTTGTCTTTCCGACCATAGTCCCTTTGCTCCTTGAGTTGGAAACCATTTGTTTTAACCTGTGTCTATGGTCTCCTTTGAGCACATAAAGTTGCTGAGCTGTGGTGCGGCACATCTTTGTGATGAAAGTTATCCTACATTTTGGAAGCAATGTCCTTTTTATTTTCAAACTTTGAGAACTAAATATAGAATCCAAGAGCAATCATGTACAAGAATAATTCCTTGACAGGTTATATTTTCATTTGATTTAAGCTGAGGTGACCCTGGCTGGCTATATAAAACTGAAACTGTTTAACCATTGACTGATGTGTAGATGAAGATTGGTTGCCGTAGCTCGTGTTGGAATGAGCTGACTCAGGCATGTGTGCTATGTGGTTAACTACTGCTAAAATTTCTTCACACAGCGAGACATAGACAATGTCTACTCTACTTCCTCAGGTGCCAACAACAAAATGTTGCTTGTCCTTACAGAGTTCAGGCTTTCCAGGTACAGCCTGCTGGGGAAGAAGGAATATGCACACTCTGTACAAAACTCCGCCAGGCACTGCAAGGAAGCCCAGGAAACTCACTGGTTCCTAAGAGTGAACATTGGAATTGAGTAACCCTTTAACACAGAGCCTCGTGTTGGGGTGACCCTCAACCATAAAATTCTTTTCACTGCTACCTCATAACTGTAATTTTACTGCTGTTATGAATCATAATGTAAAGATCTGTGCTTTCCAATGGTCTAGACAACTTCTGCGAAAGGGTAGTTCAACCCTTAAAGGGGTCATGACCTACCAGTTGAAAAACCACTGCTCTAAAAATATTAGCAATTATTGCTTCAGCCAATCAGAATTTTGTACTAATAACAAAGAAAAATAAATGTCTGAATATAACTTAATCTAATGCCAACAGAAAGGATCAAATAAGAACTCACAGAAGAAATAAAAAAAAATTGGCAATCTCTGTTAACTTTGCTGGTAAAACTAACTACTTGTAAATGATTATGGAAGGATGCTGTACAAGCATTACATTTCTGTAGTGCCAGAGTGTTCCCTGAGCTGTCTTTGGAATTCAGGTGTGCCCCCTTGCAAAAGATCATTCTTTCTGTGCTTGCCGATACTCATATTTTCCAGACTGGAAAAGAGTAGAAAGGGGCTTTGTTGCTATGCTGGCGTCTGGCAACAGCCTGAAAAGTTTGGAAGTCTCCAGACCCATCTGAGGGTAGGCAAGCACAGCCAACACGCTATGGCTTGTGAAGCCTTAAAAAGGAGGCCCTAGCTGAGCCACTGTGCACAGAATCCAGCTTCACAGAACAAGAGAAAACAAATGGGTCTGGTTTTAAGTTATTACCATTGTAGTCATTTGTTATGTCAGGTAAAAAAAAAAAATAAAGAATATAACTGATCATATTTTAAATATGGCTCTTATTGTATTTTTCAAAAGATAGATATTGATTATTCTGGGTAAGGAATAATGTATTTGATCATTTGTTGTATCTGTTCATTGCTACCTCTTTTGGGAATCTGGTGTTTCTGGGCCTGTTTCAATGCTGTGTAATCAAATCTAGTTTACAACTCTCCATTTTTCAAGGTCTGACTTTACTAACAAAATCCAACTAACTACATCAAGTAATTCAATTATCGTATTTCTTCATGTCTCACCAACAAACTAGTAGTATCAACAATTACTGCAAGGTATTCATGTTCAAAATCAGTCATGGGAGAGTTGCTAAAAAGACGAAGAAGTAAAGAGAGCTAGGTTTCTACACACAGTGGGTATGCTCCTCACTCTAGCCTAGAACATCCTTTCATCTGTGACCAGTAGCTACTTATAACAGAAACTATTTGTATTTGTGTGTGTTTGTTTTTAAAAGTGAATATTGATTTTAAACTGAGTATAAATTTCCCATTTGAAAAAAAAATCAAATTTGAGAGGCAATGATTTTTTCTTTTTCGTCTCCTCTTTGTGTGACAGATTAATCTTAAGGATGTTGGTGAAATCTATAAAGTACGCATTGGTCATGACAACAGTGGGGAGGATCCCAGATGGTACGTGGAAGAAGTTATACTTGAAAACATGGCCACACGTGAACTACATTGTTTAGCTGTTGATTCCTGGATATCTGACAGTGAAAATGATGGGGACACATGGAAAGAACTGCCCATTATAAGGGTGCACAGAGGGCCACTTCCAGGTATGTAACTGCACTTTCTTTGTGCGCTTTTCTTCTTTTTTTCAAAACTAAAATAATTGAGATTATTTAGAATAGGGGGTGGCATCTTTTTTCTAGACACCACATATCTTACACTTTACGGGCCATAAAATTATTTGTCAGAACTGCTCAGCTCTGCCAGCACAGTAAGGCGCAGCTGTAGATGACGTGTCATCAAAAGCAGGGATGTGGCCACTAAAACTTAAGTTAGAGTTCTCTGTGATCTTTATTAGCCAACAGGTAGCATGCAGTTGTACTACACAGGTGGTGAAAGGTCTTCTTACCCTGCCTGGTTTTGTGTCTGTGCAAGAATTAAAAAAAAAAAAAAGATATGGAAATGCACAAGGCCAACTCATTTTGGAAGGGCTTTTGCTGCCAATCAAATGTGATCAAATTCTTCTATACTATATGCAAAGAAATTTCAGCAATAATGAACTCAGGAGCATCTGAGTCCCCTTCCTAAGTATTTGTTATTACTGCCTGACTCAATTAGGGTTTCCATTGCCACGAAGAGACACCATGACCGTGGCAACTCTTACAAAGAAAACAATTCAGTTGGGTTTATAGCTTCCAGTCTCAGAGGTTTAGTCCATTGTCATCATGGCAGGGAGCCTGGTAGCATGTAGGCAGACGTGGTGTTGGTGATGGAGTGGAGAGTTCAACATCTGGATTGACAGGCAGCAGGAAGAGAGACATTGGGTCTGGCTTAAGCATCTGAAACCTCAAAGCCCACCCCTTCCTCCAAAAAGTGACACAGTTTCTCCAACAAGACTACACTTATTTCAGTAAGGCCACACCTCCTAGTAGTGTCACTCCTTATGAACCTATAGGTGCCATTTTCGTTCAAACCCCCATACTACCTAAAAATGAACTCACAGCCTGCCTTAATGTTTCCTGTCTTTCCCCTGTGTTGATGATAGCCATCTTGATTTTGTGTCAAGTAGTGTCCTGAAAGTGTTTCCCTCAATGCCGATTATTAAATGACTACGAGGATAAGAGAGAATAAATACGTATATGTGTATGTGCATATTTATGTACATTTGTATGCACATGGCTTTATGTACATGTGTGCATGAGTGTGTGCTTTTGTGTGTGTTTGCTAATCTATTTTTGTTTGAGTGTGTGAAGGAATGTGAACACAGGAATATGGACTGGTATGTGTTTAGTGGCTGAGACTTTTTTTTAATGCTTGACCCTGTTGATTTTAAAGAGGTTTCCAGAGCTTCTAGAACCTCTAGCTGGGTTAGTTAGATAGTTCATACTAACTGGGTTCTAGCCTTCGTTTGTTGGTATGTTCATCTGTGACACCTGAATAAGCTAACTTTCAGTTGGCAAAAACATTCTCATGTCAAGATGGTGGCGCTGGGAGGACACTGTCTGAGGAGCAGGACAGCAATGTTGGCACAGCGACCAGGAGACTGAACTCTGTGACCTAAAACACCAGCATTTGTGATTGCCAGGTGAGAGGAAAGCTTTCAGTGTGGAAATCAATTGTGACCAACTTCAGGTCACCAGTCAATACCTGGAAAAGGTCCTGGGGACTGGTAGGCACACCAACTGCCCCAGATCAGAGCACACAGCCTCCTGTGGTGCCCCTAGCCACCATCCAAGACCGAGACACACAGCCGCTGGCCCAGAGTGAGGTGCTCAGCCTCCGGACCAGAGTGGAGACCTCAATTGCTGGCCCAGAGCAGAGTGCACAGCCTCTGGCCCAAAGCTGGGCACACAGCTGCCAGCCCAGATCGGTGTGCACAGCTTCAGGCCCAAATCAGCCACCCCAGCTACCATCTCAGACCAGGGGACACAGCCTCTAGCCCAGAGTGCGGCACCAAGCGTCTGACCCAGAGCAGAGCCCTTAGTTGCCAGCCCAGAGAGGTGTGCACACCCTCTGGCCCAGAAGGGGACACACACTGCCAGCCCAGATCCAAGCGCAGAGCTTCCAGACCAGAGTGGCACCCCCGGCCGCCATCCCAAACTTGGGCTCACAGTCTCCCAGCCCAGAGCGGAGCTCTCAGCCTCTGGCCCAGAGACTTGCTGGGCATACCTCTCACCTTCCCAGACAGAACTGTGTGCCCCAGGGTACCAGACTGAGTTTCCCTGTTGGGGGAAACCACACAGCTAGGGAATCAGCAGGTTCTTCAAGAGGGCTGTACCTGGAAAACAGTGAAACAAAAACAACAGCTCACTAAATTCAGAACGAGAAACCTAGCAGCAGCACAGCTGTCTCAAGGACTTCTGTGGGAGAGAGGAGAGCCCCCCACCCCCGACTAACAAAGACCACAGCTACTACTTAGGTCTATATGCCTGAGGTGAACAGTGGCATTTCCTGGGAAACACTGGCCATACAGTGACCATACCCAAAAAGCAGAGGAGGCCTCCTTCAGAAAAAAAAAAAAAAAAAAAAAAAAAAAAAACATCTTCCTGCAAAGGGGATTCTCCCTACTCCAGGATTCCAGGAAGCACCAACACCTAAAATAGCCAAATGGGTAGAGGTCAGCATAAAAGCTCAGTCAACAAAAGACAGAGCAATATGGCATCTCCAGAACCCAGCCATCCTGGGGCGAGCAGTCCTGGACACCCCAGCATAATTGAAATTCAAGAAGATGACCTTACATCTATGCTGATGAAGAGGATAATAGAGGAAACAAATAAAATACATAAAGAATTAGAGGAAGACAAAAATCAAACAGATTATGGCCATCTGTGAAGAAATACAGGAAGATGCAGCCAAACAGTTTGTAGCCTTCAGAGAAGAAATAATTAAATTACTGAAAGAAATAAAAGAAACAGAGGAATGTTCAAACAAACAGTTAAAGGAACTAAAAGAAAAACAGGAAAATACAATCAGACAGGTGAAGGAAATAAACAAAACAACTCAAGATCTGAAGATAGAATTGGAAAAATGAAAGAAAACAAATGGAGGAAATCATGGAGAGGAAGAATTTAGGGAAGAAAACAAGAACTACAAAGGTAAGAACAGACTATAAGAAATGGAAGAAAGAATCTCAGGTGTAGAAGATGCAATGGAAGAAATCGATATATCCATCAAAGAAAATGTTAAATCCAAAAAATTTCTGACATAGACCATCCAAGAAATCCAAGACAATGTGAAAAGACAAAACCTAATAATAATAGGAATTGAGGAAAAAGAAGATTCCCTGCTCCAAGGCCCAGGAAATGTCTTCAACAAAATCATAGAAGAAAATTTCCCTAACTTAAAGGAGAGGCCTATAAGATTACAAGAGGCCTACAGAACACTTAATAAATTAGACCAGAAAAGAAAATTCTCCCGCCACATAATAATCAAATCAGTAAGTATACATAGCAAAGAAAAAATACTGAAAGCTGCAAGGGAAAAGGCCAAGTAACATATAATGGCAAAACATCAGAATCACACCAGACTTCTCAACAGAGACTATGAAAACAAGAAGGGCCTGGACTGATATAATGTAGACCCTAAGAGAACACAGATGTCAGCCCAGGCTAATATATCCAGCAAAACTCTCAGTCATCACAGATAGAGAAAACAAGATATTCAGTGACAAAAACAAATTTCAACAATACCTACCCACAAATCCAGCATTACAGAAGATACTAGAAGGAAAAATAGAACCCAGGAAAACTAACTACATTTAGGAAAACACAAAAAATAAATAACCTCATTACAGCAAAACCAAAAGTAGCCAAGCACACAAACACACTACCGTAGCTAACAACAAAGTCAAAGCATCTAATGGCCAGTGGTTATTAATCTCCCTTAACATCAATGTACTCAACTCTCCAATAAAAAGACACAGACTAACAGAATGGATAAGTAAAAAAGACCCAACAATCTGTTGCATACAAGAAACACACCTAAGGCACAAGGATAGGCCTTACCTGAGAGTAAAGGGCTGGAAGACGGTTGTCCAAGCAAATGGACCCAAGAAGCAAGCAGGAGTAGCCATTCTAATATTTAACAAAATAGATTTTTAACCAAAATTAATCCAAAGACATGGGGAAGGTCATTTCATAGTCATCAAAGGAAAACTCCACAAAGAAGATACCACAACTCTGAACAGCTATGCCCCAAACACAAGAACACCCACATTTGTAAAAGAAACGTTAATAAAACTGAATCCACACATAGATCCCCACACATTAATCGTGGGAGACTTCAACACCCCACTCTCAACAAATGACAGGTCAACAAACTAGAAATTAAACAAAGAAAGAATAACTCTAACAGAGGTCATGAATCAAATGGACCTAACAGATGTCTACAAAACCTTTCATCCAAACACAAAAGAATTTACCTTCTTCTCAGCACCTTATGGAACCTTCTCCAAAATAGACCACATATTTGGTCACAAAACATGTCTCAACAGATACAAAAAGATTAAAATAATCCCATGTATCCTATCTGACCACCATGGACTCAATGACAAACCTGGATCTCAATGACAACAGAAATAACAAAAAGCTTACACATGTACAGAAACTGAACAACTTGCTACTAAATGACAATTAGGTCAGGGAAGAAATAAAGAAAGAAATCAAAGTATTCCTAGAATTCAATGAAAACGAAGGCACAACATACCCAAACTTATGGGACACAATGAAAGCACTGTTAAGAGGAAAGTTCATAGCACTAAGTGCCTGCAAGAAGAAATTCGAAACATCTCATGCCAGCAACCTAGTGGCTCACCTAAAAGCCCTAGAAAAAAAGAAGCAGACACACCAAAGAGGAGTAGACAGCTAGAAATAATCAAACTCAGGGCTGAAATCAATCAATTAGAAACAAATAAAACTATTCAAAGAATCAATGAAACCAAGTGTTGGTTCTTTAAGAAAATCAACAAGATAGACAAAGCCTTAGCCAAACTAACTAAATGGCAAAGAGACACTATCCAAATCAACAAAATCAGAAATGGAAAGGGGGACATAAAAACAGACACTGAGGAAATCCAAACAATCATTAGGACTTACTTCAAAAGTCTATATGCCACAAAATTTGAAAATCTAAATGAAATGGACAATTTTCTGGATTGATTCCACCTACCAAAGCTGAATCAGGACCAGATAAATCAATTAAACAGTCCTATATCCCCTAAGGAAATAGAAGTGGTCATCGAAAGTCCCGTCCAAAAAATACCCAGGACCAGAGGGTTTCAGCGCAGAATTCTACCAGACCTTCAAAGAAGAGCTAACTCCAATTCTCTTCAAAGTATTCCACAAAATAGAAATGGAAGGAACACTACCAAACTCATTCTATGAAGCCACAGTCACCTTGGTACCTAAACCTCACAAAGACCCAACAAAGAAAGAGAATTTCAGGCCAATCTCCTTTGGTGCATAAGTACTCAACAAAAATACTTGCAAACCGAATACAAGAACACATCAAAGATATCATCCATTATGACCAAGTGGCTTCATCCCAGGTATTCAGGGGTGGTTCGATATATGGAAATCCATCAATGTGATCCACCATATTAACAAACTGAAAGAAAAAGACCACATGATAATCTCCTTAGATGCTGAAAAAGCATTTGACAAAATCCAACATCCATTCATGTTTAAAGTCTTGGAGAGATCAGGGATGCAAGGCAAATACCTAAACATAATGAAGGCAATATACAGCAAGCCTATAAGAACATCAAACTAAATGGAAAGAAACTTAAAGCAATCCCATTGAAATCATGGACAAGGCAAGGCTGCCCACTTTCGCCATATCTCTTCAACATAGTTCTGGAAATCCTTGCTAGAGCAATAATACAATTGAAGGAGATCAAGGGGATACAAATCAGAAAGGAAGAAGTCAAAGTATCACTAGTTGCAGATGTTGTGATAGTATACCTGAATAACCCCAAAAATTCTACCAGGGAACTCCTACAGCTGATACACACCTTCAGCAAAGTGGCAGGATATAAAATTAACTCCAAAAAATCAGTAGCCTTCCTGTATACACAAGACAAAAGGGCCGAGAAAGAAATTAGAGAAACAACACTCTTCACAATAGCCACAAAAGACATAAAGTACCTTGGTGTAACCCTAACCAAGCAAGCAAAAGACTTGTATGACAAAAAACTTTTCCAGTCTCTGAAGAAAGAATTAGAAGAAGATATCAGAAGATGGAAAGATATCCCGTGCTCATGGATTGGTAGGATTAACATTGTGAAAATGGCCATACTGCCAAAAGCAATCTACAGATTCAATGCAATTCCCATCAAAATACCAATTCAATTCTTTACAGACCTTGAAAAAAAGATTCTCAGCTTCATATGGAGAAACAAAAAACCCAGAATCTCCAAAACGATCCTGTACAACAACAGATCATCTGGAGGTATCTCCATCCCTGATCTCAAGCTGTACTACAGGGCAACAGTAATAAAAACTGCATGGTATTGGCATAGAAACAGAAAGGAGGATCAATGGAACCGCATAGAAGACCCAGAAATAAATCCACACACCTATGAATACTCGATATTTGACAAAGAAGCCAAATCCATTCAATGGAAAAAAGACAGCATCTTCAACAAATGGTGCTGGACCAACTGGGTGTCTACATGCAGAAAAATGAAAATAGATCCATATTTATCACCCTGAACAAAACTAAAGTCAAAGTGGGTCAAGGACCTCAACATAAAACCAGATACCCTAAATCAATTGGAAAAGAAAGTGGGGAACAGCCTAGAACTCATTGGCACAGGAGACAACTTACTGAACAGAACACCAACAGCACAGGCTCTAAGAGCAACAATCAATAAATGGGACCTCATGAAACTGAAAAGTTTCTGTAAAGCATACGATACCGTCATCAAAACAAAACGACTGCCTACAGATTGGGAAAGAATCTTCACTAACCCTTTATCTGACAGAGGACTAATATCCAGTATATACAAAGAACTAAAGAAGCTGAAAAGCAGCAATCCAAGTAATCCAATTAAAAAATGGGGAACAGAGCTAAACAGAGAATTCTCGACAGAGGAATATCGAATGGCAGAAAAACACTTAAAGAAATGCTCATCCTCATTAGCCATCAGGGAAATGCAAATCAAAATGACCCTGAGATATCACCTTACACCCATCAGAATGGCCAAGATGAAAAACTCAAGCAATAACACATGCTGGAGAGGTTGTGGAGAAAGAGGAACCCTCCTCCACTGCTGGTGGGAATGTAAACTGGTACAACCACTCTGGAAAGCTATCTGGCGCTTTCTAAGACAATTAGGAATAGCACTTCCTCAGACCCAGCTATACCACTGCTAGGTATATATCCAAAGTTCATTCAAGTACACAAAAGGGATACTTGCTCAACCATGTTTATAGCAGCTCTATTTGTAATAGCCAGAACCTGGAAACAACCCAGATGTCCATCAACGGAGGAATGGGTACAGAAATTATGGTATTTTTACACAATGGAATATTACTCAGCAATCAAAACGGAGGGAATCATGAAATTTGCAGGCAAATGGTGGGATCTAGAAAAGATCATTCTGAGTGAAATATCCCAGAAGGAGAAAGACAAACATGGGATATACTCACTTATATAGGCCTATAAGATATGATAAACATAATGAAATCTATACACCTAAAAAAGATAATCAATTGAGCAGACATGGGGTAAGATGATCAATCCTCGTTTAGAAAGACAGATGGGATGTGCATTGAACGTATGACAGGAGTCTACTGAGCGCATCTGAAAGACTCTAACTAGCAGTGTTTTCAAAGCAAAGACTCATGACCAAACCTTTGGCAGAGTACAGGGAATCATAAGAAAGAAGGGGAGTTAGTCTGATGGGGAAAAGATAGGAGCTCCACAAGGACCAAATATATCTGGGCACAGGGTCTTTTCTGAGACTGACATTCAACCAAGGACCATGTATGGATATAACCTAGAACCTCCACTCAGATGTAGCCTGTGGTAGCTCAGTAACCAATTGGTTTCCCAAAGTGAGGGGAACAGGGACTATTTCTAACAGGAACTCAATGACTGGCTCTTTGGCCTCCCCACCCCACAAGGGAGGAGCAGTCCTGTTAGGCCACAGAGGAGGGCTTTGCAGCCAGTCCTGAAGATACCTGATAAAACAGGATCAGATGAATGGGGAGGAGGTCCCCGCTATCCGTGGACTTGGAAAGGGGCACGGTGGAGATGAGGGAGGGTGGGAGGGACTGGGAGGGAATGAGGGATCGGAACACGGCTGGGATACAGAGTTAATAAAATGTAACTGATAAAAAAATAATAATAAAATAAAAAAAAGAAGATGGAAAGATCTCCCATGCTCATGGTTTGGCAGGATTAACATAGTAAAAATGGCCATCTTACCAAAAGCAATCTACAGATTCAATGCAATTCCCATCAAATTACCAACACAATTCTTTACAGACCTGGAAAGAAAAATTCTCAACTTCATATGGAATAACAAGAAACCCAGAATTGCTAAAACAATCCTCTACAATAAAATATCTTCTGGAGGTATCTCCATCCCTGATCTCAAGCTGTACTATAGAGCAACAGTAATAAAAACTGCATGGTACTGGTATAGAAACAGAATGTTGGATCAATGGAACCAAACAGAAGACCCAGAAATAAACCCACACACTTATGGACACCTGATCTTTGACAAAGATGCTGAAACCATACAATGGAAAAAAGGATAGCATCTTCAACAAAGATAGCTGGTCTAACTGGATGTCTACATGTAGAAAAATGCAAATAGATCCATAGTTATCACCCTGCACAAAACTAAAGTCCAAGTGGATCAAAGACCTCAACATAAAACCAGACACATTAAATTGGTTAGAAGAAAAAGTGAGGAAGACCCTAGAACTCATTGGTATAGGAGACAACTTCATGAACAGAACACCAACAGCACAGGCTCAAAGAGCAACAATCAATAAATGGGACCTCATGAAACTGAAAAGTTTCTGTAAAGCAAAGGATACCATCATCAAAACAAAACGACTGCCTACAGATTGGGAAAGAATCTTCACCAACCCTCTATCTGACAGAGGGCTAATATCCAGCATATGTAAAGAACTGAAGAAGCTGAAAAGCAGCAAACCAAGTAATCCAATTAAAAAATGGGGAACGGAGCAAAACAGAGAATTCTTGATAGAGGAATATTGAAAGGCAGAGAAACACTTAAAGAAATACTCAACCTCATTAGCCATTAGGGAAATGCAAATCAAAATGACTTACTGAGATATCACCTTACACCCATCAGAATGGCCAAGATGAAAAATTCAAGTGACAACACATGCTGGAGAGGTTGTGAAGAAAGAGGAACCCTCCTCCACTGCTGGTGGGAATGTAAACTTGTACAACCACTCTGGCAATCCATCTGGCGCTTTCTCAGACAACTAGGAATAGCACTTCCTCAAGATCCAGCTATACCACTTCTAGGCATATATCCAAAAGAGGCTCAAGTACACAATAAGGACATTTGCTCAACCATGTTTGTAGCAGCTTTATTTATAATAGCCAGAAGCTGGAAACAACCTAGATGCCCTTCAACTGAAGAATGGCTACAGAAATTGTGGTACATATACACAATAGAATATTACTCAGCAATTAAATACCAGGAAATCATGAAATTTGCAGGTAAATGGTGGGAACTGGAAAGGATCATCCTGAGTGAGCTATCCCAGAAGCAGAAATACACACATGGTATAAACTCACTCATATAGACATATAATATAGGATAAACCTACTATAATCTGTACACCTAAAGAAACTAATCTAGAGGGAGAACTCTGGCTAAAATTCTCAATCCCCATCCAGAAAGGCAAAGAGGATGGACATCAGAAGAAGAAGAAAACAGGAAACATCTTAGGGACCTCCCACAGAGGGTCTCTGAAAGGCTTTGCCCTGTAGACTATCAAAGCAGATGTTGAGACTTATGGCCAAACTTTGGGCAGAATGCAGGTAATCTTATTAAAGAAGTGGGAAATAGTAAGATCTGGAGAGGGCAGGAGCTCCACAAGGAGAACAACGGAAACAGAAAATTTGAACATAGGCGTCCTTCCTGAGACTCATACTCCAACCAAGGACCATTCATGGAGATAACCTAGAACCCCTGCACAGATGTAGCCCATGGCAGTTCAGTGTCCAAGTGGGTTCCATAGTAATGGGAACAGGGACTGCTTTTGACATAAACTGATTGGACTGCTCTTTGATCATCTTCTCCTGAGAGGGGAGCAGCCTTACCATACCACAGAGGAAGACAATTCAGCCACTCCTGATGAGACCTAACAGACTAGGATCAGAAGGAAGAAAAAGAAACCTTCTTTTAGATGGAAGTGAAGGAGGACCTCCCCTATCATTGGACTAGGGGAGCGGCATAGGAGAAGAAGAGGGTGGGTGGGATTGTGAGGGCCTGGAGGAGGGGCTATAGCTGGGATACAGAATGAATAAACTGTAATTAATCAAAATTAATTAAAAAATATTCTCATGTATAAAATATGTATAAGAACAGTGTTTATGTCATAGGAAGATTTTCAGATCATGAGATAAGGCATTGCTAGTATATAAGATTATATACTTAGGGTTATTCCTAGCATACAGTAGCCATAAAAATATTAACCAATGTCATCATCATTGTCACTGAATATTTCTTCTCACCACTCCTGTACTATGAATTGGACCTAGTTCTTTGACTGTTTCCTCTGGCCTTTTTTTTTTTTTTTTTTTTCTTTCTCACTTTTATCTGTATTTTCTTAATTTACTTCCCTTGAATATCTGGCTTAAACTGAGCCTCTTCCTAACCTCTACTGTTAGGCCTACACAGAAGTAAAGCTCTTGTCCTCAGCCTTTGAACTCCTTGCCTGGAGCCCATTACTCCACTAAGCAGATTGCCAGTGCACCAGGTTTTTTTCTTTTCTTCTCTCTCTCTCTCTCTCTCTCTCTCTCTCTCTCTCGTTCTCTCTTACAGGCTATCAGTGTATTGATTTCCTTTTTAAGATTTATTCATTATGTATCTCTTGTTTGACTCCCCCCCAACTCCTCCCGGTCCTACCCTCCCTCCCTCTTCCTCTTCCAGTGTGCCACTTTTAATGCCCATTCCTTTATCCAGTCCCCCGGAAGTAAGCAGGTTCACAAGTAGCAAGTGCATTGTGTGGTCAGGAGTGAAGAGCACTCAGCAGGCACAGAAGATTCACACAAGATCCTTGTTCTCTTGTGCTCTGTTCTCTTACCTTTAAGCCACCCTCTGATTAATGACTTCTTGTTCCAGCTTCTCTTGAAGGCTTTTCTATTCAGTTTGCTGATACTTCAAACTCATCCATCCCAAGCTGACATCATCTTTCCTGCCACTCCTCGTCATCATTAAAGTTTATTCCTTCAAACTTAAAAAGGACGTCTACTTTTCTCTCTATCACTTTATTGTTCATTAGCTCTCAAGGGTTCCACACACAGTCTCAGCCCCTGTTACAGTGATAACTGCACAGAACATATGGTTGGATACCAAGATGGCAAGAATTGGAGAAGAAACCCATTATACCAATTTTTAATATCTGCATTAATTTGACAACTTCTAAATATCTTCTCAAATCTAATTGAATAAGAAAGTTCCAGACTTTGCTGGTTTGTGCTGCCGTACAGGCATCACATGAGGGTCACAGTGGCATCTGGGGATGTTCATAAGACGTTGACCTGGAGATATCAAAAGGTCCTATGAAATTTAGAGAACTATTTCATTCTCTGTACATCACACAAAAAAATGTATTCATCCAGATGCTAACACCTGTCAAAACTGAATTCGATTAAAAGGAAAAAAAAAATATTCAGAATTTGAAGCCCACAGCACTAATGAGGAGCAAGGGAACTCCTACGTCTGGTTTTACATGGGCAGTAGTAAGGCTTAGCATGTCTCCATGTACCTTCCCCAGACTAGCTAATGAAGCTTCATCCATTAGCCCTTCCTACCTCAAGGGCCCATTTCTTATTGGAGGCAAACCAGCCAGTTCTTAAAGCTCCTTTTCTAGAAAGCTTAGGTAATAATGGGAAAATATATCTAAAGTGACACAACTTTTCATTTTTTTCAGTTTCTGGTAAATCAAACCAGTGTCTCCTATACCAGATTGAAAACTCTACTCATTTGGAAGCGAATAATTAGGAAAAAATCATATTGACTGCTGAGTCGAGGCTTCTCTGCCCTGCTCTCCAGGGGTGCAGCAAGGAACACTGGCCTTTAATATTTTTAGAGTTGTCTTTCTATCTGTCAAAGCATTCCACAGTCAGCTCAGGAAAGAACTCAAGCAAGGTTGATGAGAAAGAGGTTTTTAAAGTAAATGATTAATATTTAGCTTAGAGTTCCTAGTCTACATCAAGTCCTCAGGACGTGCCACAAAGTGATTTTTCTTTTCTCTTTAATTTAGTGGCAGAAGATGAGTGGTTTCCATGCAGTTTGTACTTTCGCTCTGAGCCCATTAATTCTGTAATTTTTTTTGCCTCTCCTTTTCAGAAGATTACTGGAAGGTTTTCAAAAGTCAGGATGCTTGGGACCAATAGTCTATAAATCACTACACTTTGGAGGCTGAACTAGATTGCTGGTGGGACCGGAGCCTTTACTCCCAGGGTGACGACTGCCAAGTTCAGCTGGTTGCATGCCTTCCTCTGATTTATTCACAGTCTGGCGTGTTGGCAAAGAGCAGTGCCAAGGAGCAGCTGATTGCCCTTGGTTTGTTGTCCTTAAGGATCTTTAGTTAATGACCTGGCAGGGGTGCCCAGGGCTGATAAAAACACCAACTCAGCTCACTGTGTCCATTGTGCATGCTCCAGCTCCAGGCTGTCTTCAGAACAGATTGATGATAAGGGGAGGTGAGGCTTGAGGTCACATACATGGGTGAATGAATGTTTGATGATGGACTTTGGCAAGAGGGAAGGTGGAGAGTTCAACACAAATAATAACTCCCAAAACACTGCTGGGGTCAAACTGACTGTGCTTCAGAAAATCTCCCCTTGAAGTAGGGAATGTTTGCTGTGTCCTACCCCTAGACAAAGAACTTCAGGCCACAGACACTGCTGGGAGAAGGAGAATTAGCTTCTCCCAGGGATGAGCCTCCTGATTGGTTGTCCAGTTCAGAGCAGGTAGCTCTAAAACCATGTGCAGATAAATAACAAAAAAGAGACTTAGAAGGATGCATTTATACATTCTTGTGAATACACACATAAACATTTTTATATGTGTGACAATTATAAAAAAGCTATCAAGCTATCAACTTGAGAGTGGAAAGGTACATGGGCAATCATGTACAAGGGGCTAGAGGGAGGAGAGGGAAAGTGGTGTAATTCTATTTCAATTTTAAAAATACTCACATAAAAATTAAGTAACTAAAACATGTTTCTACTTATAAGACTTAAAGAATTGAGGAGAAGTCTGAGACAATTTTTAGGAAATCTCCAGGAAGGTTCAGGTGATGGCTGGGCGAGGTTTGTTACTGTTATTGTTAAACTCTTCCCTTTTCCTCTCCGCTCTTCTCCTACTCTCCCCTTCCCCCTCCCCATTTTCTTTCCTTTCTTTTTCTTTGCCTCAACACCTATTCATGACCTAAAGTAGATAGGGGCTTCCCAGTAAGACAGACCATTTCATCCATAAGACCCTGGAGTTTTGGGTGAGCAATCCCGGTTTCATTTCCTGGTCTCTGTCCCCAGCTTAGTAGCTTGGGGAAACCTACACAGGTTTTTTGTGAGTTTCAAAGACCTCATCTAAGAAATGAGGTATCCAGGATGTTAGTGCTAGAGTGGCCACCAAACAATTCACCATTCAGTCCAGGGGGTCTCTTGAGATGAATGACCGTGACAGGACGACAGGGTGCTTTGAACCCCATTCCAGGCAAACGAAGGTTGTGGCTGCCCTGCAGCTTCTGAAGAAGCTTGAGAGCTCTGTGTATGGGGTGCATGTGGTAGGCCCTCAACTGATTCCCATGTTATCTCCCCTTCACTTGCTTCCCTGCAACCTTCCTTGAGAATATTTAACTGCTCTCATTAAATAAAGATTAAAAATAACATGTTGGGGGGATCCAAGATGGCAGTGACCAACCTGCACTGTATCTGAGAGGAAGAGGGTCTGAAACTCTGAAACTGGTGAGTGGAGGGACAGCTGAAGCCAGAAAATCAACATTGAGGCTTCCTGGGCGAGAGGGAACATCATATGAGCGGAGTCCATTTATATTCAGGTCACCCGTGGACTTCTCTGGGGACAGAGAGTGGCGAACATTTGATCCCTCTGTACTCTCTCTTTTTGGGCCTTCCTCCTCCTCGGCAGAGCCGGCCTACAGTGCCCCCGAACTCCCTGCCTGGGGACTGAGACAACATAGGCGGGGCTCCTAGCTCCTCAGCAGCAGCTGCCAGCTATATCAGCCTTCTGGGTCTGGAATCCCGCAAGAGCTGTATGGACCCTGCAGTGCCTCTCAGCCAGTGACTGTACCAGCTGCCCAATCCCTCAGACAGCTGGCTGCACAGCCACCAAAGTCTGCCGGACCAGCCAAGCAGGTACACCAGGCCACCTGGGCCACCTAGGTCCGTGGAGCACTTTAGTGGTTCCCCAGGACTTCCCAGCAGGCACCTGTACCAGCCTTTCAGTTCCGCTGCTGCAGCTGGACTCCCAAGTTCCGTGGCTGCAGCACCACTGAGCTAACAGCTCCTATACCCACATTTGCCCCAGCAGGCCCAAACCTGAGAGTATTTTCCGATTTGACCTGCTAGAGAGTGAATGCGCCTTCAAGCACCTGCAGAGCCCCAGATCCAGGGTCCCGTCTATGCTAACAGCTAGACATCGGATCCCTCCCACCCACACAATCACTGTGGGAAACAGAGGGATTCTTGGGACAGTGTTCTCAACATTGAAGCCCTTGCTCTGTGGATCTACCAGTAGAGTCCAGGAAAATAACTCCAGAAGCGCCAGACAGAGCTGAATACCAGTGGCCTGTAGGCCACTGAGGTATTCAGGAAATCTGCACAAGCAAATTGTGCCCTTGAACACCACCAGTGCCCTCAAACACTGCCAGCACCCAAAATCCCTTATGTGCCTGCATGGCACCCCTGCCTCACACTCCAGTAATCTCCATTTTCTACCTTGTCCCTCAAGGCACATGCTTGCCTTCATTTTGTCCTTCTGTACCTATGAACCTTCTTTAGGTATAGCCGAAACACCAATGCACACTCTCAAACCACTGGATTTCTCTCATCTTTCTGAAGAATACTACAGACACCAGAGAAAGACAGTACCAGTCTGAACTACAGAAACCAGGAACAAACAGTGAAGGTTACAGATAAGCAAATGGTCAGAGGTTGGCATAAGAACACATCCAACAAAAATCAGGACATCATGGAATCACCAGCAACCCCCAAAATCAATGGATGCTCCAATTAATCAGAAACACAAGAAAATGATTTTAAAGCTGTGCTTTTTCAGTTATTAGAGGCACATAAAGAGGAAACGAACAAATCTCTCAAAGAAATAGCCACACAAATGAAGGCAAATAAAGAGGAAATGAGCAAAGCTCTCAAAGAAACACAGGCAAATATAGCCAAACAAATAGAGGCACAAATACAGGCACAATTAGTGGCATATGGAGAGTAAATGAACAAAAAAATAGAGATCATCATAGAGAGACAAGAATCCACATTCAAACAGATGAAGGAAATGGTGCAACGCATGAAAACAGAGTTGGAATCAATAAAGCAAACACAAACAGAGAAAACCCTGGAACTGGAGAACTTAGAGAAAAGATCAGGAACCTAAAAAGGTAAGCATTACTGATAGAATACAAGAGATGGAAGAGAGAATCTCCAGTGCTGAAGATACACTTGCAGAAACCCGCACTTCTCTCAAAGAAAAAGTAAAATTGGAAAAGTTCCAAACAGAAAACATCCAAGAAATCAAAGACACCATGAAAAGACTAAATCTAAGAATACTAGGAATAGATTCCAGGCTCCAAGGTCCGGAAAATATTTTCAAGAAAATCATAGAAGGAAATTTTCCCAACTTAAAGAAAGAGATATCCATAAACATACAAGAGACCTACAGAACACCAAATAGACTAGACGAGAAACACATTACTAGTGGGAGACTTCAACACTCTACTCTCACCAAGGGACAGATCATCTAGACAGAAGCTAAGCAGGGAAATAATGGCACTTATAGAGGCCCTAAATCAAATGGACCTAATAGATATCCACAGAACTTTTCACCCAAATTTAAAAGAGTATACCTTCTTTTCAGCACCTCATGGAACCTTCTCCAAAATAGACCATATAGTTGGTCACAAAGCAAGCCTTAGCACATACAAAAAGGTTACAATAATCCCTTGTATCCTATCTTACCACCATGGAGTAAAGCTAGACCTCAACAACAACAGAAATAACAAAAAGCCTATACATACCTGGAAACTGGATAACTTGTTACTCAGTGACAGCTGGGTTAGGGAAGAAAGAAAGAAATAAATTAAAGACTTCCTAGAATTCCATGAAAATAAAGGTACAACATAACCAAACTTATGAGACACAATGAAAGCAGAGCTAAGAGGAAAGTTCATAGCACTAAGTGCCTTCAAGGAGAAATTTGAAATATCGCATACAAGCAACATAATAGCTCTCACCTGAAAGCCTTAAAAAAAAAAAAAGAAGTAGACACACCCAAGAGAAGTAGACAGCTTTAAATATTCAAGCTCAGGGCTGACACCAATGAATTAGAAACAAATAAAACAATTCAAAGAATCAATGAAACCAAGAGCTATTTCTTTGAGAAAATCAACAAGATAGACAAACCCTTAGCCAAAGGCAGAGAGAAACTATCCAAATCAGCAAAATTAGAAACAGAAAGGGGACATAACAACAGACACTGAAGAAATGCAAACAATCATTAGGTCTTACTACAAAAGCCTATCTAAATGAAATGGACAATTTTCTTGATAGATTCCATTTACCAAAACTAAATCCAGACCAGGTAAATAGATTGAATAGTCCTCTATCCCCCCAAAATAGAAGCAGTCATCAAAAGTCTCCTTTCAAAAAAAAGCCCAGGGCCAGATGTTTCAGCACAGAATTCTACGAGACCTTCAAAGAAGAGCTAAATCCAATTCAAACTATTCCACAAAACAGAAACAGAAGTAGCATTACCAATCTCATTCTATAAAACAACAGTCACCTTGATACCTAACAAAAAAGAGAACTTCGACCTATCTCTCTTATGAACATTGATGCAAAAATACTCAATAAAATACTTGCAAACAGAATCCAAGAACATAAAAAAGATATCATCCACCCTGACCAAGTAGGCATCATCCCAGATATGCAAGGATGGTTCAATATATGGTAATCTATCAATGAAATCCACCATATAAACAAACTGAAGGAGATAAACACATGGTCATCTCCTTAGAGCATTTGATAAAATCCAACACCCATTCATGTTTAAAGTATTGGAGAGATCAGGGTTAAAAGGCACATACCTAAACATAGTAAAGACAATATACAACAAGCCTATAGCCAACATCAAAATAAATGGAGAGAAACTTAAATCAATCCCACTGAAACCAGGGACAAGGCAAAGCTTCTCACTCTCTCCGTATCTCTACAACATAGTACTTGAAGTCTTAGCTACAACAATAACACAACTAAAGGAGGTTAAGGGGATACAAATCAGAAAGGAATAAGTCAAAGTATCACTATTCAGAGATGATATGATAGTATACATGTGTGACCCCAAAAATTCAACCAGAGAACTTCTTTAGCTGATAAACACCTTCAGCAAAGTGGCAGGATACAAAATTAACTCAAACAAAAATCAGAAGCTCTCCTACATGCCTAGACAAAAGGGCCGAGAAAGAAATTTGAGAAACAACACCCTTCACAATAGCTACTAATAACATAAAATACCTTGAGGTGACTATTGCCAAGCAAGTGAAAGACCTGTTTAAAAACAACTTCAAGTCTCTGAAGAAAGAAATTGAAGAAGATATCAGAAGATGGAAAGGTCTCCATGCTCATGGATCGGTAGGATTAATGTAGTGAAAATGGCCATCCTACCAAAAGCAATCTACAGATTCAATGAAGTTCCCATCAAAATACCAACACAATTCTTTACATAACTTGAAAGAAAAATTTTCAACTTCATATGGAAAAACAAACAAACAAACAAAAAATAGAATTTCCAAAACAATCCTGTAAAACAACAGATCATCTGGAGATATCTCCATCCATGATCTCAAGCTGTACCTCAGAGCAATAGGAATAAAAACTGCATGGTATTGGCACAGAAACAGAAAGGAGGATCAATGGACCAAACAGAAGACCCAGAAATAAACCCACACACCTATGGATACTTGATTTTTGACAAAGAAGCCAAAACCATTCAATGAAAAAAAGACAGCATCTTCAACAAATGGTGCTGGTCCAACTGGATGTCTAATGCAGAAAAATGAAAATAGATCTATATTTATCACCCTGCACAAAACTAAAGTCCATTTGGACCTCAACATAATACCAGATACACACAATAAGTTAGGGAAAAAAATGGGGAAGAGCCTAGAACTCATTGGCACAGGAGACAACCTCCTGAATAGAATACCAACAGTACAGACTCTAATATCAACAATCAATAAATGGAACTTCTGAAACTGTAAAGCAAAGGACACTGTAGTCAGAACAAACAACAGCCTACAGACTGGGAAAGGATCTTCCCCAACCCCATATCTGACAGAGTGCTAGTATCCAGAATATATAAAGAACTCAAGAAGTTAAAAAACAGCAAATCAGGTAATCCAATTAAGAAAAGGGGTTCCCAAGGATATTTGCTCAACCATGTTTGTAGCAGCTTTATTCGTAATAGCCAGAACCTGGAAACAACCCATATGTCCCTCAATGGAGGAATGGATACAGAAATTGTGGTATTTTTACACAATTGAAAACAAGGAAATCATGAAACTTGAAGGCAAATGGTGGGATCTAGAAAAGATCATCCTAAATGAGGTATTCCAGAAGCAGAAAGACACACAGTGTATATACTCACTTATAAGTGGATACTAGACCTATAAAATAGAATAAACATACTAAAATCTGTACACCTAAAGAAGCTAAGCAAGAAGGAGGATCCTGGGTAAGATGATCAACCCTCGTTCAGAAAGACAAGATGGACATTGGAAGAAGGAGAAAATGAAACAGGACAGGAGCTTATCACACAGGGCTTCTGAAAGACTCTACCCAGCAGTATATCAAAGCAGATGCTGAGACTCATAACCAAACCTTCAGCAGAGGGCAGAAAATCTATGAAAGAAGGGGGAGATGGTACCTGGAGAGGACAGAAACTCCACAAAGAGAGCAACAGAACCAAAAAATCTGGGCACAGGGGTCTTTTCTGAGACTGATACTCCAACCAAGGCCATTTATGGATATAACCTAGAACCCCTGCACAGATGTAGCCCATGGCAGCTCAGTAGCCAAGTGGGTGTCCTAGTAAGGAGAACAGGGACTGTCTCTGACATGAACTCAGTGGCAGGCTCTTTGACCACCTGCCCCTGAGTGGGGAGCAGCCTTGCCAGGCCACAGAGGAGGACAATGCAACCAGTCCTGATGATACCTGAGAAGCTAGGGTCAGATGGAAAGGGAGGAGGATCTCCCCTATCACTGGACTTGGAGAGGGAAATGGGAGGAGATAAGGGACAGAGGGTGGGATTGGGAGGGAAGGAGAGAGGGGGCTACAGCTGGGATACAAAGTGAATAAACTGTCATTAATATAAAAAAATAAAAATTTAATTTAAAAAAATGATACACAGTGGTGTGTGGTGGAGGACTTCTCCTTTCTTCACAGTATAGGAGAGAGAATGCATGTGACATTACCACAGGGAACTCAAACTGAAATCATATAATTGCTGTAGCACAATTGTTCCTCCCCCCACCAAAACCAAACCAAAACCAAAACCAAAACCAAAACAAATTCAGGAAACTACAACACCATTATAGTGACATTGCCGCAATATCTCCTGACATTTTAAAGCCTTATTATAGATATACCAAAAAATATTAAAAAAAGACATTGGTAACTGTTCCTAAATTTTCCTCCCAATAAGAAATGTCTGCCCCTTTTCCTAAAGTTCCAAGACTAAACACAGGCACTATTCCACCAAAATTCACTTTGGGTAACCAATGAGTTTATTGGGCTTTCCTATAGAGCACAGGTGAGAGATTGCTTACAGGGGTATAGATGTTCCTCTTCCTGTCTGAAAAGCCTTACCCAGCAGGAATGAGGGCTTCCTGTAGCCACATAGATTGAGCTCCCTTCTCCTAGTCTTCCCCAGCATATATACTCCATCCCTTCCAGAAAGCCCAATGCAATTAAAACAGAGTTGTAAATGACATGTTGCAGGAATAAGGTAGATACTCAAGTGAGGGTCTTGCAACCCCCTACATCCTCCATGTGGGCCCTTCAACAGTCAACAAGATCACCTGGAATGGCCCTTGCAATGCTAATTCCCAAGGAGGTGGTTGTTTGGGTCTGAGAACAGTCACTCACAACAGCAGCAACAACAACAACAACAAAAACCATTTTATTTAAACAGAAGTGCTGTTTTTCTAGAGACATGTCATCAGGGGACTGGCGGGTGGCAAATATGATCAACCAAATGAACATCTTTGGGTGTGGCAGAGCTCCTGTGAAGCAGGCAGAGGTGGAGGAATGGCGACAACTGAAGTCTGCAAGCTGGATTTGTTCACCTGTGTATTGTTGTGCAATCATGGAAACACAAACGTGATTCTGTTTCCTCCTTGTGATTCCTACTGGCTCAACAACCAATAGCATGCCTCTAGCTTTATTCCTTAACTGAACACAACACAGATTGGATTAGAAGAAAAATGTGAGGTTGTCCTGGACATATGCTTTACTCGGCCTTCTCCTGAAACCTGCCAGTAAAGTTTCACGTCAGGGAAAGCCATTTTAGCCCACTCCCTGGCAGTTATATGGCATATTAATAAATTATATGCCTCCATGAAGAGATTTTCCTCACTCTACGTTAACACTTAGAAGACTGAAGAATTCAAGAATGAAGGATACTATTTATGGTGATGTTAATGATTCTAGTTGACGCTGATAAATCAGCATTAACAAACACTTGACAAAGATTTTTAGCCTGCAGTGGTGTTGGTGTTTGAAAATAAACCTGCAAGTCAAGGCCTTGGAAGGTTTCCAGGTATCTAAAGAGATGCTGTTAAATCTCATTAAACCAGCTTCACACTCATCAGCACCAAAGAATAAGTTAAAGAATGCAGACATCAAAAAGCTGCCAAGGTTTGGCATGGCCACATTTAGTGGCCTTCCCTGAGGGCCACTACTTCCGCTACTCAAACAATACCAACCACAGTGAATGTAAGGATGACAGTGTTGAACATGATGGTACAAAAAATATTGTCTTTCAATGGTGAGAAGTGAGTGCAGCCATCAGTGAAGTTGGCAGACAGTGTGGCAGATAGGAAGAAAGCAAGCATGTTTTGCTGACTGTCAAGGTAAGAGAGATATTCATAAGCAGCTGAAAATTTTGTCACAAAAAACAGGGCATGTAAGAAAATTGGGTATAAATGTCTGGAATATATAGGTAAATTACAGAGAAACTTGTACTGTTACTTTTAATTGATGATGCTGATATTTGCATTAAAACCTACTTCTTTTTTGGGGGGAGGAAATTATTTATTTGTCTTATATATCTTGGGTCACAGTCCATTGAGGTAAGCCAGTGCAGATATGAGACCTGGAAAGCAGGAAGTGAAGCAGAGGCCTTGGACAAAACATGATTACAGGATTGCTTCTCACGGCTTTCTCAGTCTATATTCTTATACAACTCAGGCCCACCTGCCTAGGGCTGGCAACACCCTCAGTATGCTGCCCCCACCACATCAATTATTCATCAAGAAAATGCCCTGTAGACTTGCTTTACAGGCTATTCTTTTATTTTTTTCTTCTTAAAACTTAACTCTTTAAGTACAATTATTTGTCTCAGCATGACTGAGTAGCATCGCTTGTCATTCAATGTTTTCAGGTAACACACATCTTTTCCATACGTCAGACATCTACATCTCAAACCGCATCCCTGTATTTTTAATGTTGCATACTCAAGTTAAAGCTCTCTTCTTACATTGGACTTAGAATTGTGTTAATCTCCGCTCCAGTGGAGGCTGGCTTTCTCTTGCGCTAAGGACAATCTGTTAGGCTCATCCATTCTTGCAACAGACTGAGTGTTATTGAGGACATATGGCTGTGCCTTAAATCAACCACTCAAGCCCTGATGTTTCCTGGCCAAGGAGAAGGACTAAAGAAAGGATTTGGTGTGAGTTTCCTTTTCTAGGTAGATCACATTTAAAACGTAATATTTCAGGGTTTGTTGAGGTGGCATGTTAAGCATTCTTTAAATTCTCCTTTTGGAATAAGTCAGATGAGAAAGTATTTTTAAGAATCATGATAAGTCTGGACCAGATCTATTGTTATAAATTTAACAGTAATTTTGTTTGTTGTTTGTTTGTTTGTTTTGAAGTGTAGAAAATGTTTAGTGGATTAAGTTATTGAATTTAAGTAAAATAGGGTCAGTGTTACTGATGCCAGCAAAATGTCTATTTTTCTGGGTGGGCTGTTGTTTTCTTTTAGCTTCCAATTCAAAGTATGTAACCGTTGCCCTTAATGTAGTTTATACATGAACTTAGTGCTTAGTTTCAAAGGCCAACTTATTCCAGAGCATTTGCTTCTCCTTTGAGTTTTCAGACGCATATTCAGTCTAACCAGTGTACCTACTTTCCGGCTCACCCCGTTGAGATGCACCTGAGGCCGCTTGCACATCAGCTGCTGGAGGGTGATATTAGGTTGTTCAAGCAATGCGTGGGGAGCATTCAGGGGCTGTCCCGGCTGCTATGTGTGATTGCATGATGTGAGCAAAAATCCTCAGTTATTTCTGATCTGTACTCCTTAAACTTGTACATTTTCACGTCATTATTTTTGTGTGTTTTAATGTTCTCCTTTAAAGCAATAAACAAGTTCATTCTTCACCAGAAATGGAAAAACAGTCCTCAGCAGATGGAAGCCAGTTTTCTCTACAGAGACCTCACAGCATGCTTGCCTTTCGTTTTGCTCTAGAGAATCAAGCAGCAGTTTGGAATTCTGCTGGGGTAGCTCCAGAGCTTGTCAGACCAGCTCTGCTCAGTGCACACTTTGAAAGATGCCTCCAGTTGTCCAGAATTCATGAGAATATTCTAATTTTCTATTTAATTCTGTAGGCTTTCAATCAGGGGTATTTTTAGAATATATCAGACTGCACAAAGAAACTGATTTATCTTTTCTGCTCATACCATTTCCCAAAATACCGCATTTGTCTTTTTAAAGGTCAGGTGTGAGAGACACAGAAAATGTTCCTCATATACCTTTTGTTGTTGTTGTTGGGTTTCCATGTCTGAGCTCCTTGGAAGATGTTAATGTATATAAATGTCACTGTTGAGTTACAGAGTGTGATTTATAAAGAGTTTTAGGGTCTTGGAATAGTACAAGAGTTCATTGTATCTAGGACATGGCTCATGTCACTACTGTCAGCAAATAATCTCTTTTCTAATAAGTGACTTCTACAGTGTTTTAGAATGACCTTAATTCTAAGGTCAAGTACAGTGGGTTCAAATTGGTCAGAACCTCATTGACAACTGGACTTGCTGTCTGTCTTTTTCTCTATCTCTGTCCCTCGGATCTTTGTATTCTTTTCTTTTTCAAGGACTGCTTAACATATCTTTTATTGGAATAGCACTCTCCCCTAAATAAAAGGGATAGCCAGCTGTAGTTAGACCAGTCAACTTCAGAATGAAAAACCTGCCAGCTTTATCTAATTAAAATTGGAGACAGATTTGTGTTTTAATTTCAATTTCTCATGATATCTACAAAAAGTATAACGGTTAATGGAAGTGTATAACTGCTAACAATAGTCATGGTAAAGCAATAGTTCAGGGAATAGCCTTTTTATATGAATGACACAAACATGTGAAACCAGGAGCCTGTCTGAAGGTTAATACTTAAGCAATATTTGGAGCCAAATCATGGAGAAACTTACCTCAACTTTATTAAAGAACATTTTATTGCCTTAAAGTGTATCTAATTCTATAAATGCAAACAAGAAAGCTAATATCTGTTTTCTGATATTTCAGTGATAGTTTATGAAATTCACATACACACTGGCACAAAGCCAGGGGCAGAAACAGAGGCTAATGTATTTATCAACCTCATTGGCACCAAAGGAGATTCTGGAAAACGAAGACTTCACCGATCCAGGACCAGTAAAGCCAGATTTCAGCGTGGACAGGTAAAAAAAGATCTCACCAACTCATACCTGCCATTATTTCACTAGTCTTGTTCACAGAAGACATAAAAAACAGAAAATTTCTGAGATGCTCATTTGATACCTGCCCCAAAGTCCAAGTACTTAGTGATTTTCCTTGGAATAGTGTTCTAGAGTTGAAGAGCCATGCTCTTATCCAGGGCTACATAGCAGTGAATGAATCCTGACATTGTTGTAGTTTCCTTTAAAGCACAAGATGGGAGGGATTCTCCAGATAAAGCTGAACAGTAGCAATGCCAGCATCCTGCTGGGATAGATTATAAACATTTTCGATAACAACTTGTCTTAAGGGCTAAGCATCTTCTTTTTGCATCTTACTAATTTCACATGGCCTAATGCTTCTACGTTTTGCGTATACATAGCATGCGATAGGATTTATTTATTTATTTATTTTTTAATGACGAGCGGTATTCCCTTTCATGAACCTAATCTAGTTTATTTTGGCTGTATGATTGTTGATGCTATAAGCATGGGTAAACTGTTACATACAAAGATTTTGAAAATCAAACAACAACCAAATGAAAAAAAAAAGTACTACACAAGAAGAAAAAGGAAGATAAGATCACACCACTTTAATGTTAAAGAAATTTATTTCTCAAGACACAGGAGAATAAAAAGGCCATCTGAAATGTAAATAGATGCATGATCGAAGGGTTTGTGCATAAGATATATGTATGCAGAATACTCAGAGATGAAAGAGAGAGAGAGAGAGAGAGAGAGAGAGAGAGAGAGGGAGAGAGATGGCCTGAGTTAAAATATAGGCATGACAACTGACTATGCACTTTACAAAAGAGGATACCCATCCACACAAACACCAACATTCCTAGTGGCCAGAAAAGAATATGCCCACCATAAAGTCTTATTGTGTACAGAAGTCGAAGTGGAAAAACACAAGGTACTGGTTATCTCATGCAGCACTTTCAACTCTCACCTGTGATGCAGACAGTCTGCATTGGTATCAGTATTGTCAAACAGACATCCATGACAGTGGAGTATGTAAACATCCGCCAACCCAGCTGTTTCCCAACTGAAGTGAATGCTGTTACCATGAAAAGGTTTTCAAAACCATTCTGAGAGGGACAGTATTGCCCACCGACACTAGAATTCATAAAGAATTTAAAATATTTAACTGTAAAAATGAACAATGTGAAAATGTAGCAAATGATACTAAACAAGACAGCGTGGATAGACTTCATATATTCTGAGTAAAACAAAGCAGGCAAGAAGATAATTCACCTCATGTGTCTATTTAAGTGGGATCCTAGGCCATGCGAATCTAACAAAAAATATATAGTCGTCCATTTGGGAAGACTGAGTGTAAAGGCTTGGGGGGGAGGCTCGTGGGTTGGGAGTTGTATTCCTTCCCCTCACAAATCATAGGTCACAAGGGAAAACAATACATTTGTTCAATCCTTTTATGCGAAATGGGCCACTTCGGAAATGAAGACCTAAAGACCTGGGGGAAACTGTCTATATTCTTAGATTCAGTTAAGAATAGACACGAAGGCCAAATATAACTGAGCCAAAGGGTGTGCTCTAATGATGACAGATGGAGGCGAAACACACAGTGCCTGTCTGGATTCTTCTGGGCCTCTGTCTCTCTGGTATGCGATAGGACTCATCTGGAGTGAGAGTCTTGATCCTGTTGCATCGAGGCACAGAAACTCCTATGGCCAGCTGCCACACAGAAAGCCAGAGGTGGGGATAGAATGAGCAGTAATGTTTGTATGTTTTCTACCTTGCATTGAGTGGAGAGGGGACCAAGTTTCATGTGCCTTGCCTTATGGGAAATTACTGCTGGACTCTGATTGTTTTGAGGGAAAAGCATGGATGGGAAAGCCAGGGTAGTAAGAGGTTGTAGAGAACCCTTAGTTCATTATTCAGTGTGCTGGAGTGCCAGACTAGGAATTGTATTCTAGCCACTGATACATGGCTGTGGTGTGTCTATTGAGTGTACACTGCACATCATATCTATTTCATAGTTCAGGCCTTCATGCATGTACATGTGAATTTCTACACACACCATTATTTAACAGCAAAGGGTAAGAGAAAACAATGGTTAAATAGCACACATTGGAGCGCAGACCCCGTCCCCCTGCAGTGCCCATCAGATGCCAGGCAAGTCACATAGCAACTGTGTACTTCTCTTTCACTAGCTGTGAAACAAGGAAGTGAGCCCCCCTCCCCCCTCCCCGTGGATGGTGCTGAGAAGTACGTGGTTAATACACAAAAACAGGGGAGTCAGACTCACAGTTAGAATTGGCATTCTCTCTACTCACAGATTTAAAATAAATACCCCAAATAAATCTCTAAAATCCCTTTGTAGACTACGAGTAAGCAAGAGTTACATCTTTCACGTTCATTTGTCCCTGTGCTAACATACAGTAGAACTCTGCACATAAAATAGTAAGCAGTGCCGTACTACTGGTTAGTGGTAATATGCATCCCTGTAATAACAGAGTAAGGACATGTTGGTGGAAATACTTTTCCATTTTTATTTGTTTGTTTTTCTTAGAGAAAGGAATTGTCTTGATTTTTCTTGGGTGTATTTCTTTTATAGGTGGACATTTTTTCCATTAAGGCTGTGTCTCTTGGAAAACTGAAGAAAGTTCTGATTAGTCATGATGGAGCAGGTCCAGGTAAGATTTGGATGTTTGGCTAAAATTTTGCTTTCCAGATTTGTTTAAAAGGTGCTAGAGAAGACAGGTAGAAGATGGGGTGTATGCATAAGCCCTAGAAAGCTGAGAAAGCAAGTCTACGCGAAGGCATTTCTCATAATAAACTTTCGTGTTTGTAATTTTCAACTTGCACATATGTCAGGCAAGCAGACTTCCCATGCACACCGCCCGACAAGAGTTATCACAGTTAATGAGCCAACACTTCCACATTATTGTCAGCTAAACTTACCATTCAATGCAAACTTTATTAGCTTTCCTAACTGAAGCTTAAATAGGTTAGGCTTATCATTCAACTAACAGAAACAGACCATGAGTCATAAGAAAGGGGACTCTTCCAGAAAGGCAAATGTGTATACATGTGTGGCTGTTTTTTGACCCATGATGGTATTCCCCTGTGTGTCATTCCACTTGACCCCAAATGCAGCGGCTTAGGAGCTTCTCTCAAGCCCTTTACCCTCCTGACCTTTGCTCTGGAACAGCTGCAAGTCCGGTCAGTGTAGTTCATTAATAATTGTTTATAACCCACTTAGAGCTATTAAACGCAAGCTATTAAATTCAAATCCAGAACTGTACTCTCTGCAGCTATAATGCAGTTACCCATTTTAATGATATCACAGGAAGAATAATTTATTATGCCTGTATCTCTACTCTCTCCTTAAGTTAGTTTTTTTATTTTCAAAACTTGGAATTACATATGGTTTAATTTGTCTTCCTAGTCTTTTACAGCTTAGCAGTATCAATAATTTAATGAGCAGTTATTAAAAGAAAATATTTAAACAATTAAATTAAAATTGATAATGATTTTTAAAGGAATTAGAAAATGTTAAAAAAATACCAACTCAAGAAAGACGGGTATATGTTTTTGACAAAAACAAGGAAGAACAGACAGAGGACAGTGGGGAAAGAGTCAGTAGAAAGAGTTCAGGCTCCGGTAGGGAAAATTACTAGCACAAGGTAAGAGTAAGAAATGTTACTGAGGAAGGATATGATAATATGGTGTATTTTAACTCATGGTGCCATTGCACAAGGATAACATACAGAGAATTGTCACAACTGGGAGTACCACTGCAGAGATGGGGTCTATAGGGATGTAAGGAGACATGGGTGTCATTGTGGAGTGATATCACTGATGAATAGCATCGTTATAGGTAGAGAAGTGTCACTATAGAAAGTTATAGCCATAGAGGAATACCATTAAGGAAGAATGTCACTGTAGATTGATGTCTCTGTAGAGGAATGTCGCTAAAGAGGGATGTCACTATGACATGATATCACTAGAGAGAGGCATCACTATGGAAGGATGTATCCTTGGAGGGGTGTCCTATAGAGGGATGTCACCATAGGGAGGTGTTTCTGTAGCGGGGTGACAGTGTAGAAGGGTGTCACTGTGAAGGGATTTCACTCTAAGTGCTATCACTTTAGATAATGTTACTGAAGGTGGATATTCCTATAATGGGATATCACCGTAGAGTGCTGTCACTACAGATGGGTATCACAGTGGAGGGAGGCCACTGTATTTAAGTAGCATTGAGGGGGGATTTTCCTATAGAAAGTCACTGTAGAGGGATATCACTATAGTGGGGTTTTGCTGAGGAAAGGTGTTGCTGTAAAGGATGACATAGGAGAGGAATGTCACTTTACCGGAGGGTAACTATAGTGGGTATCACATTAAATGGGTAACACTGTAAATGTACTTAACTCTAGAAGGGTGTCACTATTGAGGGATAACGCTTTAGAAGGGTGACACACAGTAGGAGAATGTTATTACATAATAGGCTGTCAAGGCTGGGGTCTACCACTATGTGCAGATATCACTAGAGTTGGCATTGCTAGAGAGGGATACTGCTAATGGGTCATTTTTCTAGAGAGGGTATTACAACAGGATGCATCACTATAGAGGAATATCATTATGAAGTCTTGTCCTGGCAGTGGGTGTCACAATAGGGGAGTGTCACTCTAGGTGTGTGGGTCTCCTCTTCTCCAAGGGGCTGTTGGCCACCAGCTTCCAAGTGCAGAGGAGCCCAGGCAGAGCACAAGGCTCAGAAGGCTGTGAGCAAGATGAAATGACATAGGGAACAGCCTCAGGGAGGCAGATCAAATTTGTTGCAGGGATGAGGGGAATATATAGGAAAAGCGAAGCAGCCAGGAGGGAGCCTGATAGATGTTCACCGTATACTTCATTTGCATTACTCAGCACAGTCCTGTCTATCTAATTATTATATGGACTGGGGGAGGGGCATTCTGCGGAGAACTGTGTCAGAGGCAACTTCTATGATATAAGCCAGGCATCTAACTCAGGGACATCGTCCCAATAAAGACAGGCAGAGAGCAGGAAGCCTCGCTGGGGAAAGGGAGTCTGCCATCTTGTTCTAAGCTCAGAGAGCTATCTGATCACAGAGGCTGTAACTTTCAGCACCTGGGCCCTACAACACAGTGGTCCCTATTGAGGGATGCCACTGTAGAGTCATTTCATTACAAAGAGATGCTCATACAGGATGATGTCACTACAGCATATTATTGCAGTGGTATCATTATAGAAGAATGTCACCAAGGAGTGGTGTGCCTGCGAAGGGTATCATGGTAGATCCTCAAAGCATTTATTACTATATATATTTTTTGAAGGCTGGGCATGAACTGGTACAAAGCAGGTGGTAGAAATCACAAGCTTTTTGCACCATAGGTTTTTATTCTGCCTTTAACTAAAATATTCTATGTGTATGAGTGTTTTACTTGTATGTATATATACCCAACATGTGTTCCTGGTGCCAGGTAAGGCAGAAGAGGCCACAAGATCTCTTGGAACTGGAGTTAAGACAAATACTTGGGGCTGCTGAAAACCGAACCTGAGTCTTCTGCAAGAGCAACAATTCTCTTAGCCACCGAGCCATCTCTTAAGTTCCTGCTTTAAAAATAGTATTTAATTAATTCTATGAGAGATTAATACTGAATATTTCAGTCATATTCACCCTCCTCCTCCACCACCTACAAGATACACTGACATTTCCCTACCAACCCAACTTTGAGTTTGCTCCTTTAAAAAAATATTTCAGTGCAGTGTGTATTGCTCAGTTATTTTTGAGTGTAGGGCCTATCCCAGAATGTAATCAATTTCCCAAAGGTCAAATCATTAAGGAAGCCTGGCTCTCTTTCGCTCAGTGTCTATCAAATTCTGATGGTTTCTCAGCTAGGGCTGGGACTTCAAGCCCATCTGCACCTCTCCATGCTGGCATTTGTGTTGCTTGAGCTTGTACTGGTCCTGGGAATACCGTCACAATTTGTGAACGACCCTGCTGTGTACAGCAAACAGTTTCCTTGATGCCACCAAAGATCACCTCTGGTTTTTGCAATCTTTCTCCCCCCCCACCTTCAGCAAAGAAGGCCGAGTCATTTGGAGAATGGTGTGATATCATATGTCTAATTTAGGGCTGATAACTCCCAGCACTTATTCACTGCATGTTGATCGTTAACGTTATCAAGGTTAATTGCCACTTACTTCAAGAGGATGCTTTTCTAGAGAGCTGAGAGATGCATTCATCTACGGGTAGAGAAATAAGTCAGAGTCATTTTAATACCATTATTAAAAATAGCAGTAGGTTCTCCTCTAGTGCCTATGACTATCTCGTCACCAATTGTTGGCTTCATTGACCGTGTCAGGTAGCTTGCTTTCGATCTAGTCAGGAAGTGTTTGGTTACTCCTACAATAATCATGCCACTATTATATTAGTGCCAGGTAAGTGCCAGTCAGACAACTGAAAGCTCAAGTATGTGGTGTTTTCAGCAATGGGGCCTTAAAGATCTTCTTCCTTGCCATGCTGTGTTCATTCTTGTGTGTGTGACGACACTCTCCTCTTTTAGCATAAAAGAGTAATACATTATTTTTTATTTTCATCTTTTATCCCACAAGAAATTCCCATGCAAGTACCACACTGTACAAGTGCTTGAAATCTAGAACATGCTGACTTCTCCCTTGTTTATGATTCTGTGATTTGATACATGGCCCTTTGTCTCAAGTGCAAATTGCTTGAGTATGGAAAGGTACATGTATAGGCGCTGTTAAAAACTATTCTGGATTGGGGCTGGTGAGGTGGCTCAGATGTTAAGAGCACTGGCTGTTCTTCCAAAGGTCCTGAGTTCAATTCCCACATGGTGGCTCACAACCATCTATAATGAGATCTGGTGTCCTCTTCTGCCCTGCAGGCACACATGCAGGCAGAACACTGTATAAATAATAAATTAATCTTAAAAAAAGATTGAATTACCATTAAACATGATGCTGGATCTTGCTTTGGTGTGGAAGGAAGAAGGTGATTTTGAAAATGCCTTAGCTCATTCCTGCAAGGTTGAAGTGAAGGCAGAGCACTGAGGACAGCTGGGCAGAAACTACTGTGGGTAAAGAAACACAGCTGGAATGTTAAGTGGTCTTGAAATCTATATAGGAACATTTTCTAGCTACAGTTGGTTCCACAAAATAAAGAAAATGGCAGCAAGGAAAATGAAGGGAGCATTACGATTCTGAAGTTTTGCCAGACTAAATACTCATACAGAGAGGGTTGTCTGTGGAGAAAGTAGCTGGCTTTAAAAACAAACAACAACAACAAAAAAACAAAACTGATTTGCCTTTTAAGGAAGGATTTGTTAACAGAAACTGGTTGCAGATATGGGAAGATTACAGTGAAATTCACTTTAGGATTTCTCTCTTTCTCTTTTATTCTTTTATTTATATTTGAGATGGAATTCATTTATTTATTTTAACGCAGCCCAGGATGGCCTTGGCCTCCTGAGTAGCTGAGATTAAAGCAATGTGCCACCACACCTGAGTTCATATCCATGTTAAAAAAGAGAAGTGGTGTCCAACAGTATGAATGGGTGCAGTACGGTTTGTCTGTAGGTAGCTAACCTCACAAGGTAGATAGGGAACATCAGGTTGCAAGACAGAATATCAAGAAGCTCTTTAAGTTACAAAACCAAATAAAACAGACACCTGGGCCCAGTCTTAGATATTCTTCTCCAGCACGTACTTAGTAACCAGGAATGAATGGTCTCTTCTGTTTGCTGGCTTTGACACAAATAGGGAAGCTGATTCACATGAACTGGTTTCACAATACAAGAGTTATTCACCAATGGCTGCTCTAGGCTGGGTGCTTTGGCAGAGGCTGGGCTTGCAAAATGGAACAAGATACAGGCATTTATGGTTCTCAAACACAAGGAGGGTCTAGTGACAACAGATAGGCATGGAAATGTTTATTAAACTGATAAAATATAATACATGTTCTGCCTATGATCTGAAGAATGCTAGTATGCCACATGGTCAAGAGAAGCCACACAGTCTACAAAAAGGAAGCTCTCCAAAGGCAAAGATGTGGTTGGTAGGTTGGAGTAGGTTCTAGACTTTGACTGAATGCTTGGGAATGTGGTTGAGCTTCTCAGGCTGATGGAATTCGATGATTTGAAACTCAGGAAAAGTTGCTTTTATACCGAAGTAAGGTTTCGCATTATCAACCATAATGACGTTTAGTCCCTGGCAGTTCTTTATTATGAGATTGCTCAGACTTACTCAACTAGCACAGGGACCTGATGCGTTTCATCATGTTGTCCCATTACCAAAATTTTGTGTGACCTCTATATGGTCAGAGCTGGTCACACCCTTCAGATAAAGAAGATAAACTCGTGGAAGTGGTGTCCTTTTAATTCTATTTATTTATTTATTTATTTTTGGTATGTTTGTTTTTTCAGACAGGGTTTCTCTGTGTAACCTTAGCTCTCCTGGAACTCTCTCTGTAAACCAGTCTGGCCTCACACTCACAGAGATTCACCTGCCTCTGCCTCCCAAGTGTTGGGATTAAAGGCATTTGCCTCTACCACCCAGCAAGGTTTCCTTTAAATAGAAAAAAAAAAAATGGTTAGTGTACACACAGCTTCTGGTCACAGTTCATTACTGAGAATTTCCTTGCATGGTTCATGCCCATCTTCAGGAAACCAAGGGATGCCAAAGGGGAAATAGTACAATAGTTAGCCACACCATCTTTTCAGCATGGAATGTTTGTTACTAGGAATTTTGAGGGTCCCATCTAGATCACTATTTGATAATGGAGAAATATCAGTCTCCTCTTGGAGTCTGTAGTCTCATTAATAAAAAAAAAATTAAGAATAGACTGAAATGGAGGCTCAAGCACAATTATGTCAGAGTTTAAAAGAAAACCTCAGATCAGTCAAGATGAAAGTATTGGTAACCTTCTAGTGGTGTGGCAGACAAAGAAGAAAAGAAAGAGACCGTATTGTTTGAGCTAAGATGGTATGATGGTCAGCCACATGGCAGTAGGCAATGAGGAGGGAAACTTTAAAGAAAAAAAAAAAAGCCCAAAATATCCACAGTGCTAGGTCAAGTATGGAAAAAAGTAAAGGAAATGTTATCTTTTTTCTGAGTAATTCAGAAAATTGGGCAGACTTACAAAGCTGCATGACTATAGAACCAGGAAGCAGGAATTCTGGGAAAGAAAAGAACATCATCTTATTAAAGAAATAATTATTCCTTTACACCTCTTTAACATGGCTCAAGGTGAACCTTATTTCTTATGAGTAGCTCCTACCAGCTTCTTAACACACTCAATTTGAATGTTAGGTCTCCACTCGGGTCACAGATTTCGGTCTCTTGACCAGAACTTTTTCCTTAATGGGCCTTTAAAGCTGCTGTGTCATTTTCATGATGAAAGTACTTGACTTTAATATTTTAATACAGTTGAGTTTAACAATGTGCTATTTAAAAACTGACCAGCACACATTCTGTTTTATTTAAGAAAATCTTCTGCATCCCCAGGGCATTCCAGTGGGGGTGAGGAGGGAGAGGGAAGGAAAAGGAAGAAGAGGAAGAGGAAGAGAAAGAAGAGTGAAAGGTTGCGGAAGGGGGGGGTAGACAAGAAAGAAAGACAAGAATTAGAAAAAAATAGGGAATAGTTGGAGAGGAAAATGCAAAGAAAGAGTGAATATGAAAGAAGAGAGAGAAAGATAAGAAGGAAAGAGAGGGAGGGGGTCACATATATGTACATTTATATGTACACGTACATATTGTTTCATCTTTTTGTAGGACATGATGATAAAATGAACTTCCGTTTTTTTCCATATGGGTAACAAATGGTACTATACCACCATAACTATGTCATAAATATGTCACTTTTACCTGAGGGCTCCACAAAGCCACCTTTATTGTAAACCAATACTTTTTCCTTTGTGTGGTTTCTGCATGCATGGGATTTAGTTATAACATTTTGTTGGTTTACTTAACTGATCAGTCACTCAACTGCATGATGCAAATGTCAATGTACTTCGTTCATTATAAATGCACAAATGAATGTATGTAAAGTACAAGCTCAGCAGCCAATTCCTTGGTCCACAAATTATTACTTGAATAATGGGTGCACACCCTATCAGCAACTAAGCATATCTCTTCTTTCAAAGTCTGTCTGATAGTAAATGGCCAGTGTGCATTTATTTCACCAATGTGCACCTTATTCACCAGTGATGAACCCTTTGGGGCAGTTTACAACACTGCAGAGTTGAAGATGAATATGCATCAAAGGGGAAAGTAATAATACTGATGTGAAGTTCAAGTGTAATGTAAATGAACCTTGGGAATGTTGAGACTGTCATTAGGTAGCCAGGGGAGCTGAATAGCACAGATGAGAAAAAGTGTTCCTGACAACAGCATAGAAGTGTTGATAAGGGCGTTAAAGGAATGACCCTAATTTTTTACTTTGGAAAGACCAAGGATGAGCTATCAGGACTTGTAAACTCAGACAGGGGTTTGGAGATTTGGTAAGGCATAAACACAGGTTACTTTGCACTATAAACAGCAAGGGAAAGATGGCAAACGCTCCTCAAATTACTCTTTAGGTATTCTGTAACATACAAATACCACTTAATTATTTTAATATTTACTGTTTCAAATTGTTATATACTATGTGATGCCGCTACCGTTTATTTAATTTTCATATGTATCCTTATGTTGAAGTCAGAGGGTTTTGATGACCAAAATGTTGAAAGGTCATCTTTCCCTCCTGATTCTGACTGGTTGGCATGATTCCCACATCGAGTCTTTTGTGGTTGCAGTGTTGTGCAGAGCAGGAACCTCCAGCATCATGTTTCTAGACCAGTAGGTCAACATCATCTCATATATATACACTGTTCCTCATTGCCTTAATTACTGTGGACTCAGAATACCTTGTGGTAACTAGTGAGGTGAATTCTTACCATGCTCAAATTGACAGATGCTCTGATAGTTCTTTTGGACCTTTGTTCATCTTTGCAAACATTGCTACCTGGTTGTCAAAGTCCTAGTAAAACACTATGGTGGGTTTTACTTAATGACGTTGACATTTTAGATTGGTTTATAAGAAATTAATATCTCTCTCCTATCTGCCTAGTGAGAAGCACCCCTCTCCCTCTTTGATATTATTCCTTAGAGTTAGAGGAAGTTTGTGTATGGTATATGGCCTCTAATTTTATATTTATTTCTGAATTATTAGGTTTCTATAGTAATTTGACTTTGTAACCTCTATTGAATCATTTTTTTTTTTCACCATACCTTTTCTGGTCAATGGAAGTGCTCTGAATTTTTAGCTCTTTCTTTTTATATAGTTAGCTATTTCTCATCTCTCTACTCTCACCACTGCCTGTAATTTCTTGAGTATTCCATTTGGTAAGTCCCACCTGTGGGCAGTGGGAGATCCCTTTCTGTCTCCCAGCAGAACACTTTTCTTTTATCTTTTTTTCTTTTTACCTTCCCTCTTTTCTTGGATCTTCCACTGCTCCACTTTTTTTCTATCCTAAATTGCATTGTCAAGTATGATAATCAGTGATAGTTTGGAAGTTTTTGTATTAGGAATGGTGACGAAGTTCTTGTTATTTAAACACAAATCTCTAAGTGTAGCTGAAGTAAACTTGAGAGTTTGTCATTTTCGTTGTTGTTCTTGGCATATCTGCATTGACATAATTTGGGAGAACTCGGCAGAGACTATGCATACCTACTAGAACAGCCTTGTTCAGTCTTTACTACCCTTCACCCCTCATTGGAAGGTCATTCCTTCACCTCTCAATGGAACAATTTAGATGCGCAAGTTATTGTACTGAAATTACCTGACGAGAATACTTTCTAAAGAACATTTCCAGAGTCCATGAATGGAGTCACAAAGCTAGCTGTTGACACATTAAAGTCATCTTTGTCCATTTACACAGGTAATGGATGGTTTCTTGAGAATGTTACTGTTATGTATGAAGAGGAAGAGAGCTGTCAAGAGCTGCTGTTTCCATGTCACAGGTGCGCCACCATACTGCAAAGTTACATTCGACTTTTTCCAGTTGACTGCAGACCTGTCACCCGGCATGCCTTCCCCAGCTGTTGGACCACACAATTCTGTCTCCAAGTTAGAGCCAAAGGCCTTCTCTCCTCAGAAGCTTCTCCTTAGCAGCAATAGTGATCCTGTCTTTGTCAGCATTTGTTCTTTCTGGAGTAAGTATGCTGAGCTGGAGAGAAAACAGGATTAGGTCTTAGAGCCTGGTTCCTGTTTCTTCTCAAATATCTACTTAGTTTTCTGCTTCCTACATTCAGTGTCTCTACGGTTCACTATCCACACAATTAATATGAAAGTATTACCTATTCTCTTTAGCGCATTTGGGTATCTTGATTAAAATTTCTTTGTTTGTACACTGAATTCTAACATGTTTTATCAGTATGGTATAGATGATGTAGAATAATCAAGTTTCAAGTGCCACTCTGATTCCTTGGCCATGTGGCCACAGGTCAACTACTAAAATTCTATGACCTTCAGCTTTCAAAATTTTATTAAAAAGATTAAGTAGTTCTTTTTTTTTTTTTCGTGGAAAATGTTAGCATTTAATTAACCTCCCTGGCTGGTTTTACGCCACCAGGACACAGGCACCTCCAACACCCTTAATCTTCTCTTTAGCTCTTCTGCTGAAGAATTTGGCCTTCACGACGATGACAGGCTACTTAGGGAGCTTGCCCTTCTCCAGAACGTTGTAGTAGCCTGATCGCACAACATCAATGGTGGGAGCAGCCCCAGTCTTGTTTTTTTTTTTTTTTTTTTTTTTTTTTTTGCACCATTGACCTGTGTCTGCTCACTGACCAGTGTCCACAATTTATCCAGGTTGATGGTTGGGCAGAAGCTCTGATTCCTCTGTAAGCTGTAAGTAGTAATGCCTCATACCAACTTTCCCAAAGTAACTTGGATGATCCTGCAGTGATGTATGTCTCCAGCATTTCCAAGGCCTCCCGGGTGTTTGTGGTGCTTACCGATGCAGCCATGACCGTGGCTTACGTGGCCCCGGAGTTTCTGCGTCTTCCTCAGTCTGCATGGCATGGTGGCAGCAGTGATTAAGTAGTTCTTATGTACTCTACAGAGCTGTTATAAATTGAAAGTCAAGTACCTTAAAATATATGATATAAAATAGAAATCGTAAAACTAATTTTAAGCATTATTAAGTAGCTTATAAAGAATATGTTTATCCATTCATTTAGTGTTTGCCCATAGCAGTTGCAGAACAGACAATGGAGGTCCATCAATAAGGTAGTCCATCCTGTCTGTCTCAGCAGGTACCAATGCTAACAGATCTTAATGATGCGAATGTGATGGAAACTTATATGTAGTAAGAACCCAGTTGTCAAGGTATAACTGCATGTTTCTTGAATGTTTGTATTGTTGACTTATTTATGTAGAAACATTGAAAAGTGTCTGTATGGAGACTAGGATATAAAGAGATGAAAAACACAGAGTTCCTATATTCAGTGAGCTCTGACAGACAAGGCAGAGAGATCTTAGCTCTAGTCAAAGCTGAGAGTTTAGCAGGTGGCTTGGCTGCCCTGTCCCTAAAGTAATGTATGTTCTTTTAGACCTACAGAAAAACATATTGACTGACTGGTTTTCACTTCATTATTTTTGATTTCAAGTAATATCCATTCCTTTGAAACTTAATAGTGAGTTACATTCTCTCCAAACAAAAGTTCTAACACATCTCTGTTCTTCTATTTGTTATTTCTTTCAACATACATACTTTGGAAATGCATATACATCATACATAGTAGTATCACCAGTTATAAAATTTAAGATCCAGGAATAGTTTTGTTAATTAACAAGGAGGTGAAAGAAAAAAATTGACATTTTTCTGAATTGGACTTGAATTATTGCTTTCTACTGGCTGTCTCCAAAAGTCTGAGTCTGTTTTTATGGAAAATGGTGGCAAAGATGTCTTTTTGAGGATTTCAAAGAATGTAGATGGTGTGCCTGCATAAATGCCACATAATTAGGTTATATAATAATAGATGCCATTGTTAGAGAAGAAATTCAAATTAAATAATTCTTTTGACCCAAAGCCGTACATATGAACAACTAAGAAAATGATACTTGTGTTTCTAGACTGTTGGTCAAGTCTTTTGAAATCTGCCAATAAATGACTTTTATCTTTACAAAAAATCTGGTTTCTACACAATCCAATATGTAGCCATTAGCTACATATGGCTAATTAAATTTAAGTTAATTAAAATCAAATCAAATTTGAAAGTCAGTTGCTTGGTTGGACTAGCTACACTTAAAATGCTCACTAGACACAGATGGCTAGTGACTGCTATGTTGGCTATCACACACGCAACATTTGGTTGCACCGCAGTCTAAGTATTTGGTATCACAGGAAGCTATGTTTAATATTATACAATATAGTTTCATTGCTCTTAATGTGACGATACCCGTTAAATAATATAAAGAATAAATAAACAATGATTACTCCTCCGTTGCACTCTAAATTTATCACATTTAGCAAAATCTAGAGATTCAGATTCTCTTTAGAACCAAAATTAATGATGCTGGCAAGACAAAGGAGTCAAGACAGAAGTGATTTACCCATACATCTCAGAAGAATTGCAAACGTTGAAAATTGGACTCATAAGAACAAAGAAATGCAGATGAAATATTTAGAGTGTTTATTGTTATTATTATTAAATGCTGTACACAAGTCCATCATTGCCTGTTACCATCAGCTGATCTGTGCAAGTGTTCTTATTTTCTTTGCTTATTATTTGGAGCGCCCGGATTTAGGTAAGAGCTTAAGGGGAAAAGTTCATGTTATTTCTACAGAGGTAAAAGAATTCAGAGAAAAGATTTTGTCTCAGGCCTTGGGGGAATTTAGAGTTCAAAGACACAAATGGCATGTACAATTCAAAATGAATCAGCCAAAAAATAAGGTCTCTAGGGCTCTAGGCATCTTGGGCAATCTTAACTGAATATCTTAGCCTACTGCAGTGGTTCTCAACCTTTGGGTCATGACCTTTTTGATGGTCGAATAGCTCTTTCACAGGGGTTGCCTAAGACCATTGTAAAATGGAGATGTTGATGTTATGCTTCATAATGGTAGCAAAATAGCAGTTTGGAAGTAGCAACAAAAATAATTGTATGGTTAGGGGTCACCACAATATGAGGAACTTCATTAAAGGGTCATGGCATTAGGAAGGCTCAGAGCCACTGGTTTACTGTTTCCATGATTACTACATGATTTGGGAATTACTTTCCTAGGAATGGATGCCTGCACACGAGGCTGAGCTTGCTCTGAAGTCCCTTTGTCTTAAATTTCTACTTAGAATTTGAATTTTGGAAGACATGGGTTTTAGTGTTCTTCTACCATAATTTTTTTTTAGCTATTTAAATTCAAATTCCTTTGAAATTATGAGAAAAGAAAGTATCTGAGGAAGACATTATTCATGATTTTTATTATGAAATTATAAACAAAACCAAGCAGAGAGTTGCTCTTGTCATCAGACCATCTAAGATCTCCCTGTCTATCTTCTGTGCGGGGGGACATTCAGAATGCCAACAAATGCAGACGATGTAGAAATACAGTATGGGTAGAGGCTCTTCCCATTGCCCATCCTAGCTCCCAAAGAGTGACAGAGACTTATTCCATTTATTAATGAGCTTTAAGCACTACAGCTGGGCAGATAGTGATCTATTAACCTGATTATACTAGCCTGGCTGCTTTCCAGCCCCATGTCCCATACCACTTGCCATTGTAGTCTTGCCTTGGCTGCTTCAATTCCATCTGTCTGTCTTCATGGCAAACTCCTCAAGACCACCTCTTCTTTCTGTCTCTATGTTCTCTCTCTCTCTCTCTCTCTCTCTCTCTCTCTCTCTCTCTCTCTCTCTGCTCTATTTTTGTCCCCCATTTGAGACTGCCCTGACTGGGATCAGAAGTCCTGCCTTCTCCTCTCTCTTGCCCAGCTATAGGCTGAGCTGTTCTCTCTCTCTTTTTTTTTCTTTGAAATTTGATTCTTTATGATCTGACTTTAAGAAGTTAAGATAGAGAAGGAAAAGATAAGTATATTATAAAAATACATTATAGTGTTGAAATAAAACATAATGTATCTGGAAATAAGACTTTTCCACAAGTATTACCCAAAGCATTTATAAGTTCTAATTTGAATGTGGCTCATAATGCCCTTGTAAGGCAGTCAATAGACATGTCAAGGCTGGAAATCAGTATTCCACCTGTTCCGCTTCTTCTATTTAGCTCTTAAATTCTTTGCACCTCTTCTTCTCATATTTATTTTTAAACATTTCTATTTAGAGAGAGAGAGGGGGAGAGAGAGAGCATGTGTGTGCTCACACATTCTTTATTAATAAATCAGAGATGATGGAGAACAATTTTTAAACAATATTGAGACAAGAGATTCTTCATAGAAATGACAATGACCTTGTCTGGACTTCAACCAGATCTCTGGGCACAGGACTCAACATCTGAATACAAAATACTTTTTCCAACAGATGCTAAACTCCAAACTCAAGATGGGCTTTATCATGAAGTCAGAAGGCCACACATAAATTCATTTTGAAGTGGGAAAGAAAGAAAGAGAAAATTAAGGAAACATGAAAAGGTAGAGGACTCCCTCACCCTAGGATCTAGTTGGCCTTTCATGCAAACTAGAGTTAAGAAGCTTCACTACAACTATTAGAGCCTAAACTGCCTAGAGAAATTAATGCATGTTTTCCTAAAGCCATCTCAAACAAGGATGTTAAAACAACAAATAGGCTGCTTCCTCTGGGCCAGAATGTGGCTAACTTACAGTTCAGTGTTTCTTTCTTAGTCCCAAATCTAAACAATGCACCCCATGAATACTTTACAATTTCATTTATAGATGGAAATTCTTTAGGATAAGAAAAATACCTAAATTATCTTATAAAGTTTTACTTATTTTGACAACTTAAATTTTAAATGTTGTCTTATGTTTAAACTTTGTTGTAAATTATGCTTTTTGAACAATGCAAGTTAGAAGCCACAAGATTATACATATAGCCATTGTAAAGACACCAAAACGATGCATCTCAAGAAGCACGCACCCATGTCTTGACTTGTCTACTGACTTTTTCTTGTATCTCTGACTCAATGGGTGACAATTTCACTAGTTTGCTCCATTCCAACTCACCTCACAACTCTTTTCTGTGGCACTGCCAAGGCTAGAGCTTTACCTGGGTGAGGTCCCCAAGTGGGAGGAGTTTCCCTGGTGGCTGGTAGCAAGCAATGCTGAGCTGGATCTTTGTTGCATGCTGACTTTTTGACCCTCTCAGCAGGCGGATTCACACTGCATAACTTCCACCTCACAGACAAGGAAGGTACAGCACAGAGTCTTTGTTTCTTACCCAAATATTATACCCAAGACAGAGTATATCTAACTCCAGAGCAGCACTGTCCCACACAGGAACAATTGCCACTTGAATCTACCAAAATTCAAATGGGACTGGTGGGAACTAAGAATTGTTATGGGCATAGGGTAAATGCTACATCTCAAGGAGGTAGCACCAAAAAGAATCTAGTATAATTTTATATTGCTTGGACTTTACGATGATCTTTTGAATTTATAAATATCAAAATAGTAAAAATTAATTTCACTTTTCAAGTTTTAAACCTTTTGTGGCTCATATGATAGTTTTTGTTTTAAGAATGCTGTAATTTAATCCGGGGGTTAGAAAATGTATATCCTCACCAATCATATAACAAGAGAGAAATAAAGTCTACCACAGATAACACCCAAATGAAAAGTATTTACTGTTTTAAGATGTGCTAGAATATTTGTGTCAGAAAATTTTCTAAAAACCAGAATTTAACTGTGAGCCAATCTGATCTTGAGACTTGAGTAAAGGATACAGATTTGATGAAGTTAACTAAAGATAACTTAATGTGACTTTAAAGTCTTCCGTGACTGTCAATGGTTAGCTTTCCCCAGAGCAATTCCTCTTTCAGAATTGTCTCTTATTGTCTTCTCTTTCATCTACAGATGGCTAGATGAATACCAAGACGATGGCAAGACTGAGAGGGAGCTTCTTCCCAGGGCGTAGTCTGCTGCCTGGGTAGGGAGCGGACCTACTACCTCCTGAAAGGGGTTATTTGGGCCACTGACTTTCTCCCAATTACTGTTTATCTGGTTGTGAGCCTGTGTTTTCTCTTTACTCAGAGTGGAGCAGATGCCCTGAGCGAGTCTGTTCAGACTGCACACAGTCACTGTTTTTGAAGACCTCTAAAGTTGAGAGACTTCCTCAGGGTCTCAGCAAACAACCGACAAAGGACAGCCTGTGATCATGTATCGCTGTTGCTCTCTCCTCTTCTTTCTTTCAAAAGAAGAAAAGAAAAAGAAAAGGAAGAAAAAATTGCTAGCTGGGTGTGGTGGCACATGGCTGTAATCCCAGCATTCAGAGAGGCAGAGACAGGTGGATGTCTGAGTTAGAGGTCAGCCTGATGTCAAAGCAAGTCCAGGACAGCCAAGGCTAAACAGAGAAAGCTTGTCTCAAAAAAGACAACTTACAAACGAAACAAGCTAAAAAATGGAAGTGCTAAGCTTGCAGAAATGTTTATTCTTTGAAGGAGAAGATAGTTATCCTTTGAAGAAGGGACCTGGACAGGTACCAGATAAATGTTTGATCAATTTAAAATCCTTGTTGCAACATGTTAACTTCCAAGTGGTCTTAGTTTTAGATGATGGCTTATCTCTTTTCACATTGGTGGAAAATGCTAACAAAATACAAATAAATAAACAGCAGAGAGCATTGCTCAGAGAATGCAGGCTGAGGTCTACTTCTGGCATCCATTAATCACCTTTTCCCATGAAGGCTAAGATATTCATCAGTGTTGGGCAACAGATTATTTAAAATTTCAAATACAGCTTTTAATCCTTCAATTTGACACGTGATATAAAACCTGAAAGCTAGGTGAGGTCTTAGGGCGATTTTGTCATCAGTTGCACCTGTTTCGGTCTCAGTACTGCCATCACCAGGTAGAGAATACCATGGTTAGCATTTTGTCACCAAGAAAACAGACTTAGAACGAAGTGACTCGTGTAAGCCAGGGGGCGAAATAAAGCAGAAGAGCCACAATCTGAACCACCTGGTCTTTTCTCCAGCCATGGACACATTCCCAGTCCTTCCCCACCACTTTGTAGACCACGTGACTTTAGTAACCTGTAATATGTAAGGGTGCCCAGAGGGTCAAATCTCATTCACTACTTTCATGGCCTCTGTTACACACAGGCACATTCTATATTGTGTACTTTGTTTTTTTTTTTCTTTATTAAATACTGTTTAGCACAGGTTATTTGGTGACAGAGGAGAAGAACATCATCTCATCTGAAATCGTTGATTTAATACATCATTGCAAGTTTCTCTAGGCTTTCAGCATTTGGAAAAGCATTGAGACAATCTGAATGAAAAGGAGCTTGTTCTGTTCGTTAGGGCCGCTGAATTCTCATGCATGGTGCAGTCTACAATTGAGAACTAAAGGACATGAAGAGTAGAGTTTCTGGTATCACCTCTGTCCGCAGTGTAGCGGGTGAAGACTTTTCTCCAGCTCGGTTTACTATCTGTTCACTCTGCTCATCGTTCCTTACGCTGTGCAGAAACTTTTAAACTGTAGCCCCATTTGTTAATTTGTTAACTCGAGCTGCTTCCTCTGCGTAGAGAAAGTTCTTGCCTATCCTGTGTCTTGAAGCCCGTCCCATATATTTTCATTTATCAGTTTCAGTGTTTCAAATTTTCAGTTAAGGTCTTTGATCTACTCTGAATGATTTTTTTTTTTGGCAGATTGAGAAATATGGCTTTGTTTTCAATCATTACAAGTTGGTAACACTTTTACTAGTGCCTGTTTTTGAATTGGTCATCTTTCTTTGTCTATGTTTGTAACACTTTTTCTAAAATAAATTAAGTGGCCACAGCTGTGTGAATTATTCCCGAGTCCCCTGTTTTTCTTCTATTGATCTATTTTTCTATTTTTATGTCAATATTATGCTGTCTTTCTTGCTTTATCTTGCTTTTTATTTATAATTTGAGGTTAGATTTTATTATACCCTCAGTGGTGTTCTTGCTACTAAGGATAGTGTCTCCTATTCATGGCCATTTATGTTTCCATATGAATTTTAACTTGTTTTTTTGTTTTTGCTGCTGCTGTTTTCTTTAATTATGTAAAGAATGTCAGTGGAACTTTGATGATGATCGCACTGCATCTATAGATTACTGTTTACAGTATTCCCATTTTTACAACATTAATTCTGGCAAATTTAAGACTTGAAGGTATAAAAAAACTGCAAAAATTAAGAGTTGAAAAGACAAACAAAAGTCTATGGTTAGAAATGGACTAATGAAAAGAATAGGCAGTTCTCAAAAGAAGAAACATGAATGGTCAATGATTTTTAAACTGCTCTGTAATCTTAGTTATCAAAGAAATGAAAATTAAAAGTGTTTTGAGATTCTATCTCACTTGAGTCAGAAGGGGCTAACCACAGACTGAAGCCTCTAAAACTATGAGCCAAAATGAATATTTTTATTTTGTAAATTGTTTAAGTAGTTGTTATATTACTGGAAAGCTAACAAACACACAACTATTGAAGAGATCATGATGCGAAGCACAGAAAAACACGAAAAACAACTTCAGCTCTTTGCGACACTCTCTTCATGATGCCAAGACTCATTTTTTATTCTGAGAAATTGTTACAGATTTTCTGTGTGCCAGTCATATAGGCAGACTCTAGTGTACACTAGCAAACAGCATTTTGCTATTCTGAGAGGAAAAGCTTTGAGGAGACATTGATAAGACATGAATGCTCTAACACAGTGTAGGAAGACAGCACTTCCTGCTTCAGTTCAAAGAGCAAATGCTTGGCACGCTGCCTGTGTCATGATAAGTGCCCAGTGTCTATTAAATGCATGTATTATCTCTGCCTCATAGTACACCCTTTAATGGCCAGAATACCACACCGTATCAGGTGCCGCTCCTGCTTTGTGGAGTAAGTGCTTAAGCTCTTGTAGTTGTCCTCACTGCCTCTCTCCTAATAGAACATTCTATAACAGTATGAGTCTGAGCATAGCCCTGCACATTCGCTCAGAAGACTGGAGTTCAATCTCTTTCCCACTTCTGTCCAGCATCATATTCACAATCTCTCTCTTGAGAAGGGAGGTGTTATCAATGCTGGCTTGATCCACTTTTTTGATTATTGTTTCATTCTTAAAATGTCATTTTCCTGTGCAGTATCCAGATTCTGAAATTGTACTGGTCTAACCACTCAAAGCTGTGCCTTGAAAACTGGGAAGACAAAGTCATATCTATTTCTAGGTTGTCAGAGTTTATAGTCCAAATTCAGGAAACAAATTTTTAAAGGGCAAATATGTCTTTCCCTCCCCCACCAGGAAAAATAATGTGACATTTTTATTCAGAAACCTGCCACATACATTTCTTGGAAACACTGAGAAGTGAGAGATAATGTCGAAACACAGGTAAAAAGAGAGTGTGACCAATTTCATAGAATACCAAAACAAGATGGAGTAAAAAATGATTTCACCTGATGCACAGTCTACCTCAATCAACAACTTACAGAAATGGAGCATTGGCAATGGGATCTTGGAAAGATAGTTATAATGTGTGTCCATACAAAGCCAGCAAGTTGATGCAAGAAGGGCTAAGGGTACCAGAGGTGACACAATATTTTTGTGGTTTTAATTCATACAGTTTTTAAACTGTAATGCTAATTCTCCTTTAATATAAGAATAGGCTGTCAGAGGATTTTCCAGAGGTAGGTTTATTATTTAATTATCAAAGGCTGATAAAACATTTGGATAGTCACTTCTGTTAGTTTTAAAAGCAAAGAAACTGGAAAGAAGCCAAGTAAGCTGAGGTTTTTAAGTGGAGGTTTATTTTAGTTTATTTAGAGGGCAACATATAAATTGAGATAAAAAATTAATCTTATTTCTGTGCTATAGTAAGTCTGAAATCCCATAGCTGCAAAGTCAGCCTTGCTAAACCTCCTTTGGCATGCCCCTGTTCTGACTAACAAGCTTATTGTCAGAAGGCATTCCAAGAATGGAGTTCTCTGAGGTTTCTGAGCACTTGTGAGAAAGCTCCAAGAAACCAAGACAAGAGTCTTGTGACCTCAATTTAAACAAACAAACAAACAAAAAAACCCCCACAGAATTGTTCTTGTATTATGCTTTCCAAGGCACTCTCAGGTATAGTGGATAGAAGTGCGTTTACATTAAATTACGCATTGCAACTGGATGTTCCTATGCCTCTACGGAAAAACATGTTTTTGCCAGATTGGCTTACCCTTGTGACTACGTGCTTCACTCATATAACTCCTATTAACTTTCAAATTATAAATTGCCTGATGCTCTAAATAAAGTTGTCTGTTGCACTAGACTTTAACCTGTCTCCTTTATGGACTCCATTCTCCCAGGTGCCGCTGTCTCTAGAGCACACAAGAAAAGGGCAACAACATTATTTTAAGGCCAACATTAATATTTGCAAACTCAACCATATCAATGGATCAAAACATTGGAAACACATCCCCTTTGAGGCCTATAACCACACTGGCTTGTTGGTTTAGAGCATTCTTCCTTTCTTGAATGAAAATCTCTTAGACCCAAGATTCTTAGCATCAGTTGTAGTTCAGCTGAGTCTTCCTCTGTGTTTCTATGTTACCTTCTCCTTCTTCTCTTATTGTGTCATTTTTATATGGCTGTTATTTTAGGTCACAAATACAAGCCCCTCCCTCCTTTCCTTATGGTGGTCCCACCTTCCCTCCTTGTTTCTCCTTTCCCCCCTCCTTTACTCCTCAGGGAAGGGATGCCCCCTGCCCCCAGCATATCAAGTTGCATCAGGCCTTAGCTCATCTCTGATGCCTGCTTTTTGATCACTTTCCCTGACAGGGATACTTCGACAGGCCACAAGGAAAGAAGATGTACTCATTCCTGGTCCTCATCTTTTACCTTTTACAAAACTCAACTCCAATTGGTCAAAGACCTTAACATAAGACCTGATAACCTGATTCTGATAAAGGAGAAAATCAGGAATATGTTTGAACTTATTGTCACAGGAAAGGACATTCTGAACAGGACCTGATACACTGGAATTAAGACCAACAATTAGTTAACAGGACTTCATAAACTAAGTAGCACCTCTTCAGCAAAGAACACCATCATTTAAGTGCAAGTGAAGAGGCCATCTACAGACTTGGAAAAAGTCAAAATAAGGTTAGTACTAAAAGTATGAAAGAACTGAAAAACCAAGCATCATCAAAAGAAAACCCCCTGTTCAGATGTAGCCCCATAGACTCAGTTTCCAAGTGAGTTCTCTAGTAAGCAAAGAAGGGGCTGCCTCTGACATGAACTTAGTTGCAGGCTCCCTGATCACTTCCCCTTATGGGGTGCCTCTTTGCTAGGCCAGAGAGGAAGACAATGCAGCCAGTCCTGATGAGACCTGATAGGGTAGGGTCTGATAAAAGGGGAGGAGGGCCTCCTTATCAGTGGACTAGGGAAGGGGCATAGGTGGAGAAGAGGGAGGGATGGTGGAATTGGGAGGAGATGAGGGAGAGGGACACAGTCAAGATACAAAGTGAATAAATTGTAATAAATAATAAAAAATCCCTTGAAAAGAATAGCCCAATTTAAAAATGGGGTAAAGAACCAAATAGGTATTTCCCAAAAATTAAAACTCATTTTTTTTAAAAGTTCAACATTCTTAGCTGTCTAGAAAATACAAATTCAAATTACTTTGAGATTTTTTTCTTACTACAGTCAGAATGGCTATGATAAAAAATGGTGATAAATGCTGACATGAATGTAAAGAAAGGGAAACATTTATTCACTGCTTGTGGGAGTGCAAAACTGGTACAGCCACTATGGAAATCATTGTGGAGGTTCCTTAAAAATCTAGAAATAGATCTACTACATGATCCAGCTATACCGCTCTTGGGAATATACCCAAAGAAATGCTAGAAATATCTGCCCATCCATGTTCATTGCAGTTCTATTCACAATAGCCAAGAAATGGAAACAGGAAAATGATGGAACAGGAAGGATTAAATTGGAGTGTAGGATGGGAGAAGAAGATAGAGGAGGGATTATAGTAAGGGAGAAATAACAGTGAATGCATTTCAAAAGAGGTCAAATATAAGCTTACTCACTAGAGTAGAAGTTTTCTAATATATATAATCAAATATATATGTACATATGTGTGTGTGTGTGTGTGCGAGAGAGAGAGACAGAGACAGAGACAGAGACAGAGACAGAGAGAGATACCCTACAACAGAAAGACAATGCCCATGCTAGACACCATAGGTTAACAAATTAAAATCCTCTAACCAGAAAAGAGTTACCTCTTTTTGGAGTTGTGCCAGTGAAGTTTCAAATACCTCCAAACATTATGGGTTATAACCAATGTTTTTAGTTACCCTCCATAACTTGACAGTAAGATCTTATTTCTGAAGACCCCACATACTGGAGTCATAGAACATGGAGATATCTCGATGGTACCCACCTGGAAGCTTCATCTCTACTGTCTAGCTTTCATAGTGCTGAAAGGTGATATGCACACTAATGGAAAAGATAAGTAATCATCAATCTAAGCAAGCTATGAACCCCGCCAGTTGTAAGAATGTCTGGCCTGCCAAGACATGTCCACTAGCACAACAGTGGTAAGGACATGATGGGAGTAGCCACCTACTTTCTGATTAAACTTGAGGCCCACTCCACAAGATAAAAACCACACCTGGCATCATTATTTGGTCAAGAACCTGTAGTGAGGCAGGCCATAAGCCCTAGGGAAGAACATACTAGTATTAGTTTACTACATGAACGCAGTAGTAATTGGACTTCTAATAGCTTATCACTGTACCCATAGATCCATGCACATCCCAACCCTATTGGCAGTACATGATTATTAACAGAAATATTCACAAATGGTCAAAGTACAGAGGATAAAAGATGCCTAGCCCTAGATAGGACATCTCTATTACACCCTTCCTTCCAAGGCACAGGGATAATTGTGAGAAAGGGGGTAGAAAGAATACAAGAAAAAGAAGCAGTGCATGACCTTAAGAAAATAGTGTTTCCTATGTCCAATGCACCTCCCATTTGTCTTTCTAAGTGAGGATTGATCATCTTACCCTGTGTCTGCTTTCTTGTTTATCTTCTTTAGGTGTATAGACTTCATTATGTATATCATATCTTGTAGGTCTTTATAAGCGAGTATATACCATGTTTGTCTTTCTCCTTCTGGGATACCTCACTCAGGATGATTTTTTCTAGATCCCACCATTTGCCTGTAAATTTCATGATTTCCTCGTTTTTGATTGCTGAGTAGTATTCCATTGTGTAAAAATACCACAATTCTGTATCCATCAATGTCCATCCATTGATGGACATCTGGGTTGTTTCCAGGTTCTGGCTATTACAAATAAAGCTGCTACAAACATGGTTGAGCAAATGTCCTTGTTGTGTACTTGAGTAAATTTTAGGTATATACCTAGGAAAACAAGTAACAGGACAGGAGCTTACCGCAGGGGGTTCCTGAGAGACTCTACCTAGCAGTGTATCAAAGCAGATACTAAGACTCATAATCAAACCTTCGGCAGAGTGCAGAGAATCATGTGAAAGAAGGGGGAGTTAGTATGACATGGAAAGGATAGGAGCTCCACAAGAACCAAATATATCTGGGCACAGGGGTCTTTTCTGAGATTGATACTCCACTAAGGACCATGTATGGATATAACCTAGAACCTCTGCTTGGATGAAGCCGTGGTAGCTCAGTAACCAATTGGTTTCCCATAGTAAGGGGAACAGGGACTATTTCTGACAGGAACTCAATGGCAGGCTCTTTGACCTCCCCACCCCCCCAAGGGAGGAGCAGTCCTGCTAGGCCACAGAGGAGGACTTTGCAGCCAGTCCTGAAGATACCTGATAAAATAGGGTCAGATGAAAGGGGAGGAGGTCCTTTCCAGTCAGTGGACTTGGAAAGCGACAGGGAGGAGATGAGGGAGGGAGGGCTTGGGAGGGAATGAGGGAGCAGGATACAGCTGGGATACAGAGTTAATAAACTATAACTAATAATAAAAAATAAAGAAATATGAAACAAACAAACAAACAAAAAATAAATAAAAAAGAAAATAGTGTCTTCTTCACACAACATACGAACTCAGAGTGGTCATGACAGCATGCACAAGACCTATGCAAGCTTAAACCAAACCAAATCCTCACCTGGAGAGGAAGAAGTAAGGCACAAAGTTCCACCTGTATCTGGGGATAAGCAATTAATAGCTGCTGGGAGAAGATGAGTGTGTTTTCTATAAGAGTGTAGCTCCCAGTGAGATAATAATGTGTGTCTTAGTTATGGTTTCTATTGCTGTGAAGAGACAACATGTCCATAGCAACTGTTTTTTTGTTTTTTTGGTTTTTTTGTTTTGTTTTGTTTTTTTCAATTGCAAGAGAACTTTATTATGAGAGGGATCGAACTCGGGACCCAAGTCTCACTGGCACAGTAGTAGAGAAGTGGGACCTTGAGCTCTGGGTGAACAGGATTTTTTTTTTAATTTTTATTAATTACACTTTATTCACTTTGTATCCCCCATAAGCCCTTCCCTCCTCCCCTCCCAATCCCACCCTCCCACCCCCTTCTTCACTCATGCCCCTCCCCAAGTCCACTGATAGGGGAGGTCCTCCTCTCCTTCCTTCTGATATAAGTCTATCAGATCTCATCAGGAGTGGCTGCATTATCATCTTCTGTGGCCTGGTAAGGCTCCTCCCCCCTCAGGGGGAGGTGATCAAAGAGCAGGCCAATCAGATTATGTCAGAGGCAGTCCCTCTTCCCATTACTATGTAACCCACTTGGACACTGAACTGCCATGGGCTACATCTGTGCAGGGGTTCTAGGTTATCCATGGCAACTCTTATGAAGGAAAATATTTAATTGGAGCTGGCTTAAGGTTTCAGAGGTTTGTGCCATTATTATCATAGCTCGAAACATAGCAGTATCCAGGCAGACATGGTACAGGAGAAGAAGTAAGAATTCTACATCTTGATCCTCAGGCAGCAGAAGGCAATTGCTCCACTAGACATAGCTTAAGCATAGGAGATCTCAAAAGCCCCTCCACAGTGACACACTCCTTCCAACAGGCCTCACCTACTCCGACAAGACCACACCTTCTAATACTGCCACACCTTATGGGCCAAGCACTCAAACTCTTGAATCTATGGGGGCCATTCCTATTGAGGCTATCACAATGCCCAAGCAAAAAGCCACACATCAGAGAAATATATATATATATATATATATAATCATAAATTTGACAGAACGAGTGTTTACAAAAAAAGTGATCTAAAATGGGGTAAGTCAGAAGAACAGGAAAATATGGGAGGAGTTGGGGGAGGGGTGAACGTGGTTAAAACACATTGTATGTAGTTTTAAAGTAGTAATAAAAATTTTAAAGAAGAATAATAAAAAGAGTAATTAGACTTGAAGGCAAACACTGAAAAACCAAGCTGATGGTTAAAAAACATCAATGACAATAGAAAGCTATAAAATTAATCTAGTAGACTGAAAACAAACAACATATGATGTTTGAAAATTAAAAAAATACAATAGAAAATATTTAAGCCTAGTTCTGTCGGGGTGTATCAGCCAATTAAACTAAGTTGAAAAGACAACTTGTTTATCAAAATATAGATCAGAAAAAAGATACAGAATTAGTAGGGAAAAAAGAAATAATATGTGTTGATATGATGATAAGTAGATGAAACGATAAATTATTAACTATCCTGGCTAATTTTATGTCAACCTGACACATGCTAAAGTCATCTGAAAAGAAGGAACCACAGTAAGAAAATACCTTATTAAGACTGGCCTGTGAGCAAGTCTGTAGAGCATTTTCTTAATTAGTAGTTGATGGAGGAAGGCCTAGCCCATTGTGGTTGGGTGGTGCCACATGTGGGCTGGTGATTCTGAGTTCTGTAAGAAAGCAGATTGAGCAAGCCATAATGAACAAGTCAATAAGAAGCATCTCTCCATGGCCTCTGCCTCAGGTCCTCCCTCTGTGTTCCAGTCTTGTGTGAGTTCCTGCTCTTTCTTCAGTGATGAAAGGTGATATGGAAGTGTATGCCAAATAAGCCCTCTCCTCCCCAACTTGCTTTTTCAGTCATGGTGTTTCATCACAGCAATGAAACCCTAAGACAGTAACATATCCAAACGAATTGCTAGAAATACCATACAGAATGTACAGAGATAATATCTGAAGAGGTGATTATTGAGAAGTTTTCAGAAATGTTGATTCTGGTGCTGACTTCTCAATTCACAGAGGATCAATAAATCTCTAATTGAAGATGTTAAAATAAGTTCACATCTTAAAGACAACACAGTGAAAGTATGAACTTTAAAAATCATCAATAACTCACAAACAGCTTGAGAAAGAGTTACTGTCAAATGCACAGTAAACACATTTCAGATGGAGTCTGTGAAAGGTTATTTTGATTGTCAGCTTGCTCAAGAAGTTGGGCACACCTGTGAAGGATTTTCTTGACTGGATTTTTTGGGTGGAAGACCCATCCCAAATCAGGTTCATATCTTCTGGAATTAGCCTACATGAGAGAAAATGGAAGAAGGAATCTTATGATTTTTTTTTTTCCTGTTTACCCAGATTCTCACTGGCAAGTTCATTTATCCTGGTCCCAAGAAATTTGTTTGAGAGAAATCTGTTTGCTGGTGTTAAACCTGCTTCAGGATTCCAACAGAGGTGGAATAGACCAGAGTTCTTTGGATCTAGCATCAGATTGGGACCTCTAAGACATCCAATCTTTTGGGCTGAACAACTTCTAGAGCCTTTGTTGAACTACTCACCACAGCCTATTAGCCGCTCTAATAAATTATATATATTTATTATACATAAGTGGGATGGGACTTCCCACATTATTATTATTAATCAAGAAAATACATTACAGACATTCCCACAAGACAGTATGATGGAGGAAATTCTCTATTGAGAGTTCCTCTTCCTGATATGTCTAGGCTTGTGTCAAGTCAGCAAAACCCAGCCGGGTGTACTTTCCAAATGCTGTATAATGGTTTGGCCCTTAGGACTTTCACCAGAAACACAATAAAGATGTTATACGTCTAGGCCCAGGCACAGTGTCATGAAGCAATGTTGTTGGCTTAGCTGATTATGAAACTTAGGCAATATGATTTCGTCAATTACACCTATTTATCTTAAGAGGTTCCCTACTATGAGAACTGCTGCACAGCCCCAAGACAAAAGGGCTAGATGATTCAATTTAAGTTAAACCACATAAAATTACACTTTGAATATTTTTATATTTTAATGCCTTAACAACCTTGTTATTAAATTATGTAAATCATGTTGAAAATAAAACAAACAACACAACAAAAACAGGTGTCCATAAGAGTATGGATTTATATCTGTGTCCTAATTCTATTGCATCAATCAATATGCTAGTACCATGATGTTTTGATTATGGTAGCTCTGCAGTATGACTTAAAATCAGGGATTGTGATACCATCACCAATTCTTTTATTGTTCACTGTTATTATTTTGGTTATCCTGGTATTTTGTGTGTGTGTGTGTGTGTTTATTTTCTGTGAAGAATTGAGTTGGAATTTTTATGGAGGGGATTTGAATCTGTAAAATTATTTACACTGTTTATATGTGATACATTTAACATATATTTTACACTTTTACCCCCTGTAAATGTATAATCTAGTGGCAGTGGGCATGCTGACAGGGTTATGCAGACACTAACAGCCCTTTCAGAACTTCCGTCCTCCCAGACGTAAGCTCTGTGTCTACTCTCCTATTCTTCCGTTCCTCCAGTATTTGGTAGTCTACAACTTACTCTTCATGAGGTCAGTTTTGGACTTTTCATGTAAATGAATTTTTAAGTTATTTGTCTTTTGCCACTGTCCTATTTTCCTAAGTATAAGGAACCAGTGATGCCAACATGGAAGGGCTTAAGGTCATAGGGCCTCAAGCCTAGGCTGGGAATTAGGGGAAACTGGGGAAGGCTGAGAGTAGGAGAAACTGTCTTCCCCAGAGAGGAGCCGCTCAGTCAGTTATCCAATAACGAAATATCCCCTCTAAGATCATATACACATAGGTAACGTTATGCAGCCTGAGCTGATTGTGTCCTTGATCAGAAATTATAAACACAAGGGCATGAAGTTGAGAGGAAGCAAAGGTCTGAGGATGGAAAAAGGAAAGGAAAAAAAAATGATGTAATTTTACTTTCAAAACTAAAAAACCCCACAAAACATTTCAATGTCCATCTCTGTTGTAGAATGTATTAGAAACCCATTCCTGCTTTTCAGTCTGACCAACATTTCATTGCATGTTGAAAAAACACTTGGTGGTTTATCAGGCATATTTTATGCCTCTTCTTTAAATCTATGTTTATCTCATGATTAAGGAGAAAAATTAGCTATAGGAGCCGTTTAAAATGAAGAACAGCTTATCTGTTGCATAAGAAATGTGGGAATGTGGGTTACAGAGGGTGAGAGCAAGAACCAGCCTTTGCATGCTGCTTGATTGCTTGCAATCACTGTATCTATCACATGTTTAAAAGTAAAGAATGAGTGAAAGTGTGAATTGAAACATGAAGTGAATGAGAAGCATCTGAATTACCAACATAAGCTATACCTAGACTTCCAGAAAGTTGCAGCCTCAGAATCCTCAGGAATAAGATGTAGAGGGAGAATGGGCAAGTGGAAGTAGAAGTGAGGCTTGAATGGCTCAGTTCTGCCACTGTAATCTTCACCCGTATCTCCTGCTTGGCAATGAATTCCTGGAGATTAGGGATTTTCATCACATTTACCATTTCCTTTCTGGAGCTCTGTGCCTGGGTCAGGACAAGCCCAAAAAACATTATGCTTCTCTAATACAAATTAAATGTATTTATGAGTAATGGAGATGAATAGGAAGGCTGAGAAAATGGAGATAGCTTAGGAAATTTATTTTGGGGAAGCAAACATGGCTTTCTTTTCATGCCAACAGTTTCTTGTGATTCTTATTTGCCCGGAGCAATATTCTTTGGAAAGAGACTTGAGAAGACTTTTGCATTAGCTCAGTGTCACCGCTGGTTAATGGGAATGGACAGGCTCTGCAGGAAGAGTTAGGAGCTTAGAAATGCATCATTGTCTAGTTGGGCGTGTTTGTTACTGCTATGATGAAATAGCAAGACCAAAAGAAACTTGGAGAAGCAAGGGTTTCTTTATTATCCCGAATCATAATCCACTGAGGGAAGCAAGGAAAATGGTAGGAACCTGGAGTCAGAAGCTGACACAGAGGCAGTGGAGGGGTGCTGCTTACTGGCTTTCTTATGGATCACAGGACCACCAGCTCAAGGGCAGCCCCACTCATAAAGGAATGAGCTTTCCCCCATTAATCACTAACTAAAAATGCTCTACAGAATTGCTCCTCAACCTTCCTAATGCTGCAACCCTAGTTCTTTAATACAGTTCCTCCTATTGTGATGACCCACACCATAAAATTACTTTCATTGCTGCTTCACAACTCTAACTTTGCTACTGTTATGAATTGCAATGTAAATTTTGTGCTTTCTGATGGTATTAGGCAACCCTCATGAAAGGGTCAGTTGATCCCCAAAGTGGTTGCAACCCACAGGTTGAGAAACATTGCCCTGCAAGCTTGTTGACAGCTTGATATTATGGAGGCATTTTCTCAATTGAAGGCTTCCTCCTCTCCAGTGACTCTAGCTATCACAATCATGAAGTGACAACGTGAGCACATGGGTGTGTCGGAGGGCCCTGGGTGTGTCTGAAACTGAAGTTGGTTGGTGAAGTTCATCTCCCTTTAGGAAATCTTTTGGTCAGTGTCTGCCTTAATTTCAAAGTTGGTGGTTATTGAAGGAAAGGCAATGGCTGTGTCATGCAGTCATTTGAATGTTTCATGTCCTTTTACAGTTTTACAGTTTTGTGGGTTCAGTAGCACAGATCCTACCCCCTTCAGCTTTGATGGTATACATAGAAGATGATGTGTTATGTAATTACAAGGGTCCTGCTGGCACTGCCTTTTAGCTACCTCGCATTCCTTTTGAGGAATCAGCCCTTCTTTCTGTAGCAAGCTCTTGTAAATCTCTTACTTTTCGTCGGTTAGGGCAAGTCTAAGAACTGCAGCAGAGTTAGTGTTTGCATTTGAATCTTGAATGGTGATGACACATGAGAATGTTGGCATTATAGTTTGTTTGATTTGGATACAGTTTATGGATGCTCCCACATTTTACATGCTGGGCTGTGGTGCTGGTGGTAGGGTAGTGAGAGCATAAGGTGGTGCCTGCTGGAACTAAGCCATAAACCCTGCCCTCAGAGGAGAGTCATGCTTTTTCTGATAGTGAGTTATGCAAAGGGGGTAGGGAGAGGACATGGAGTCTGGCATTCTGTGTTTTCCTACCTTGCTCCATATCCCCTTTTCTACACATACTGTTATTACTGTGATGTCATTTTCCATGAGGTTCAGCCAGAGCTGAAGCATATGGTGCCATGCCATCATGAAATTCAAATTATCAAAGCTATGAGCTAAGTGAGTTTCTTCATGAATTACTTAGGCTCAGATTTTTAATTACTGCAACTTAAAATGAACCGATACATATATTAACCCCATCCCCAACCCCATACGCTTAGCCAGAGTTTTTGTCTGTTGAGTCCTAGTATGTGGGGATCATGAACTGCAGGGAAGGGGGTTGAGTGGCAATGGATCCCAGGAATAATCCCAGGAATCAGACTTCAGAGACCAGGCTCAAAGGTGCAGATCTAACTGTATTGTCCAGTGCAACAGCCTTTAAATGACTGAAATGCCAACCACACCATCCCGTGCTAGCCTCGAGTACCGGTATCAATCAGGTTGGTGTGACTCCAAGGAAATGTGGGCGACGTGGGGGGTCAAGGTCACCTTAGGAGAGCTCCTAAAGAAGAGGGAAGCACTCACTGTCCTAGCCTTGGATCCAGTTGGAGACTTCGTTAGTGTGTGAGGAGTCTCTAGTAGACCAACACCCACCGAGTGCAGTGGATCTGGACCTTTTGAGGAGTCATAGGAATCACGGCGGCTCACTCGCCATTCCCTATGGGTCTCCAAAAGGCTGACCTCGATGTTCCCCACAGTAGTAAGCTGTCTAGGTCTCTCCCTATCACTTCTTTTTCTTTTCTTTGCTATTTTTAATTAATTAATTAACACTGCAATCGCAGTTTCCTTTCCCTCCTCTCCTCCTAGCCCCTCCCTCCCACCACCCCCCATCCTCCTGTCCTCCTTTTCTCCTCAGAAAAGGGAGGTCTCCCATGGATATCAAATCATCTTAGCATGTTATGTTGTAATAGGACTAGGTGCGTTTTCTCCTATTAGTCTGAGATTCACACTAAAATCAATTGGTAGTGTTTAATTCCCTTCTTTCAGCAAACTCTGCTTTTTCATTTTCATTTAGTTCATGTCTGATTCTACACAATTGTCAAAGTAAGTTGTAAAAAACAAATTTTCATTATTCCTGTTAGTTACAAATTCCAGTTCTTATTCCCTGCATATTAAAGCATGGGTAACAATGGTGCATCTTGGTCCTCATGTGTGACTCCTAACAGCAGGAGCAGGGCCTCTCTCTGACTCTGTTGCCTGCCTTTGGATCCCTTTCCCCTGTCTTGTCTACACATACACACACACACACTCACACACACACACACTCACTCACTCACTAATTTAAAAGCCTTTAATTTTTTTTCTTTATTTACAGGAAGATTGTGTGACTAGAGACCATTACACCATTCTATATATGTTAGGCTCAGAAAGACAAGTATCACATGTGGCCTCCTAATCCAGTTGTATAATATGATAACAGATAGGGGCTACTTGCCCCCACTAATAGGAAACAAGGGTGAACAGGAGAGGATAACTGGGTAAATATGAGCAAAGCACATAATACGCACGTATGAAGATATGAATAAACCTATTGTCATGTGTGATAATACAAAACAAACAAACAAACAAAAAACAACAGGAAAAGTAAAAGAGGGACTGTGGGGGAAGAGGAAGATCAGTGTGTGGGTTAGGGCAAAAATAAGTACAATCAAAGTGCTATGTGCATGTGTGAATCAAAGTAGCACAATGGTTACCTCACTCAGGATGATTTTTTCTAGTTCCACTCATTTGCCTGCCAATTTCAAGATGTCTTTGTTTTTAATAGCTGAGTAGTATTCCATTGTGTAAAAGTACCACAGTTTCTTTATCCATTCTTCAGTTAAGGGACATCTAGGTGGTTTCTAGATTCTAGCTATTATGAATAAAGCTGATATGAATATACTTGAGTAAATGTCCTTATTGAATGGTAGAACAACATTTAGGTTCAGGCCCAGGAGAGGTATAGCTGGGTCTTGAGGTAGAGCTATTGTCAATATTCTGAGAAAGCACCAGCTTGATTTCCAAAGTGGTTGTGCAAGTTTACACTCCCACCAGCAATGGAGGAGTGTTCCCCTTTCTACACATCCTTGTGTTGTCACTTGAGTGTTTGAACTTAGCCATTCTGATGAGTGTAAGATGGAATCTCAGAGTGCTTTTGAGTTACGTTTCCCTCATGACTAAGGATGTTGAACATTTCTTTTTTTAACTAAATTTTTATTTTTTAATATTAGTTACAGGTTATTGTATCCCAACTGTAGCCTGCTCCCTCATTCCCTCCCAACCCTACCCTCCCTCATCTCCTCCCTGCCCCTTTCCACTTTAAGTTCTGCTTAGTCATTCGAGATTCCTCTGTTGAGAATTCTCTGTTTAGCTTTGTACCCTACTTCTTAATTGGATTATTTTGTTTGTTGGTGTTTATTTTCTTGATTTCCTCATATATTTTGGATATTTGCCCTTTGTCAAATGAGAATCTTTGTTGGTGAGGATCTTTTCCTATTCTGCAGGCTGCCATTTTGTTCTATTGACAGTGTCCTTTGCCTTACAGAAGCTTTTCAGTTTCATGAGGTACCATTTATTAATTGTTGATCTTAGATCCTGAGTTGGCTATGTTCTGTTCAGGAAGTTGTCTCCTGAGACAATACATTCAAGGCTGATCCCTATTTTCTCTTCTAATAGATTTAGTGTTTCTGGGTTTTTGTTGAGGTTTTTGATCCACTTGGACTTGAGGTAATCCAAACCCCAAAAAACACACACATGGTATGTAATCACATATTAGTGGATAATAGCCATATAATACAGGATAACCATACTACAGTTCAGACCTACAGAAGGTAAGTAACAAGGAGGATCCAAAGGAGGATGCTTAAACCTCACTCAGAAGTGGAAATAGAATAGACAGTGGAAACTCTTGAGCAAAGGAACACAGTAGAAGAGGGAGTGCAGAGAGAAATGACAGTAGAGATTAGACCTGGGGAAATCTGGGGCAGGAGGACAGAAAGCCTGCTGCAGAAAGAAGGGAAATGGGGGAGGGGAGATCTCTGTAACAAGCTGGAGACCTAAGACAGGGTAAGCTTCTGGGAGGATATAGGGTGAAACTAGCTGAGACTCCTAGTAGTAGGGGGTCATGAAGACTGAAGAGGTCACCCTCTACTTAGACAGGACTCCTAATGGAGGAAGTGGAACACTAACTTACCCACAAAAACTTCATCCCAAAATGTACCCTGCCTACAAGATGTGTAGGGATAAAAATAGAGCAGAGATTGAGGGAATGCCCAACCAATGCCTTTCCCTACTGGAGACCACTCTTCTCCTCATGGGAGGAAGCCATCTCCTGATATTATTAATGACACTCTGCTATACTTGCAGACAGGAGCCTACCGTAGCTGTCCCCTGAGAAGTTCCATCCAGCAACAAATAGAAACAGATGTTGACAGCCAAATGTTGGCCAGAGTGCAGGGAGAGTTGTACAAGAGTGAGGGAAAGGATAGAAGGGAGGGGACAGGAACTCCACAAAAGACCAACAGAGCCAACTAACCATGGCCCAGGCGGGCTTACGTAGACTGAAGCATGAACCACATGGACTGGACCTAGGCGCCCTACACAGATACAGCTGAGGGAAGCTAGGTCTTCATGTGGGTCTCATAATAAGTGGAGCAGAGACTGTCTCTGACATGGACTCTGTTGCCTGTGTTTTGATCACTCCCCCCTGGTGGAGTTGCCTAGACAGGCCACGGGGGAAAAGGATGTGTGCAGTCCTGATACAACTGGGTGGGTTGGTAGGGGGAGGGGGTCCCCTTTTCTAAGGAGTAGGGGAGAGGGTTTGGGGAAAAAGGTAGGGAGGATGGGACTAGTAGGAGAGGAGGGAGGGGTTTACCATAGAGATGTAAATTGAACAAATAAATAAATATTTTAAAAGGTAGCACAATGAAACCCTCTTCTATTTAATTAGCATAAAACAACATATGCAAAGGTTTAAAAAATAGAGTAGTGGCTATTATGAATACAGTGCCTGCTTTCTGGGACCATTGCACTCAGGCTGTGTTTTGGCTAATAAGGCTTGCGGATGAAGAGATGATAGATAATAGAAGAGATGATAGATAATTCTGTTATATGTGGTCCACCTGTTGGCTAACTAGCCTCAAAGTTTTGGTCTATTTTATTTATATTTAAAACAATTCTATTTGTTTTTCTTTCTTAAGCTGTTACTGTTATTTATAACATAAGGGAAAAGAAATTCTAAGAAATGGTTTTGAAAACAAGGGTTTTAATTTCAAGTTACATTTTTTCTGTTGCTGTTTTTATTTTTATCATTTATTACAATTTATTCAATCTGTATCCCGACTGTGCCCCCCCCATCTCCTCCCAAACACACTCTGTCCTTCTTCTCCCTTTATGCCCCTCCCCTAGTCCATTGACAGAGGAGGTCCTCCTTCACTTCTGTTTGATCCTAGCCTACCAGGTCTCATCAGGACTGGTTACATTGTCTTCCTCTGAGCCTGGCTAGGCAGCCCCCACCCAGGGAGAGGTGATCAGAGAGCCTGCCACTGAGTTCATGCCAGACAAAGTCCCTGCTCCCCAAACTAGGGAACCCACTTGGATACTGAGTCTATAAGCTGCATCTGAGCTGGGGTTTTAGGTCCTCTCCATGCATTGTCCTTGGTTGTGGTATCAGTCTCTGCAGAGCCCCGAGGGTTAAGTTTTTATGGCTCTGTTGCTCTCCTTGTGGAGCTCCTGTCCCTTCCAGGTCTTTCTATCTGCCCCTTCTTTCATAAGATTACCTGCATTCTGCCCGAAGTTTGGCTATGAGTCTCAGCCTCTGCTTCAATACATAGATCAGCAGAGGCTGTCTGTGGAAGGCTCCTGTCCTGTTCCCTGTGTTCTCCTGCTTCTGATGTCTATTGTGTTTGTCCTTCTGAGTGGGGATTGAGCATCTTCCCTAGGATCTTTCTTGTTGTTTAGCTTCTTTAGGAGTATAGTTTTTAGTATGTTTATCCTATATTATTTGGCTAATATCCACTTATGAGTGAGTATATACCATGTGTGTCTTTCTGCTTCTGGGTTACTTCACTCGAGACAATTTTTTTGAGTTCCACCATTTGCCTGCAAATTTCATGATTTTCTTGTGTTTAATAGCTGAGTAGTATTTCATTGTTTTACTGCATTAAGATTAATGTGCATAATCACAGCTGACACTTGAAAGGATCCTTCATTCTCTTTTAGGTCATGTTTGTTTTTTATTTTACTTATTACAATATTTTATTATAGTTTATTCACTTTGTATCTCTGCTGCAGCCCCCTCCCTCCTCTCTTCCAGTCCCACCCATCCTCTCTCTTCTCCCTCTATGACCTTTCCCTAGTCCCCTGATAGGGGAGAACCTCCTCCCCTTCTATCCGACCCTAGTCTATCAGGTTTCATCAAGGCTGGCTGCATCATCTTCCTCTGTGGCCTGGCACATGTTTTATGTTTCTAAATACATTTTAAATCAAGTATGAAAATGTTCAAGTAGGTTTCTTTAAAATTCTGATCAGGATAGTCTTCCCAAATGCGCAGTATGTCAAAATGATATGGAAACATTGTCTAAAATATAGATCCTGAGTCCCACAGCAGGATTGATGGAGCCTACTCCCTGTGTTGGAATCTGGGTGCTTTGCTTTTTTTTTTTTTAAAAAAAAATTATTATTATCATTTATTACAAGTTATTCAATTTGTATCCCAGCTGTGCCCCTCTCCCTCATCTCCTCCCAATCCCACTCTCTTTCCTTTTTCTCCCATTCCCCTTCCCTAGTCCACTGATAGCTGAGGACTTCCTCCCCTTCTATTTGACCCTAGCCTATTAGGTCTCATTGGGACTGTTTGCATTGTCTTCCTCTGTAGCCTGGCAAGGCTGCAACCCTCAGGAGGAGGTGATCAGAGAGCCTGTCACTGAATTCATGCCAGAGAAAACACCTGCTCCCCTTATTAAGGAACCCACTTGGAGACTGACTCTATGGACTGCATCTGGGCAGGGGGTTTTGGTCCTCTCCTTGCAATGTCCTTGGTTGGAGCATCATTCTCTTCAGGGCCCCCAGGGCACAGTTTATTTTTTGGCTCTGTTGGTCTCCTTTTGGAACTCCTGTCCCCTATAGGCCTTGTTGATTGGCTGCCTTGTGTAGGTGAATTCCAACTGAAATTTTCAAGTATTGGTTGGGAAATTCACTGCTCCATATTTTTGATACTTACTAGTATCACACCAGTCTCTACTTTTGTGTATGTTCCCTTTGACAACATATGTATCTTGTATTTGTGAAAATAGAGCAGCTTGAAAATTCTCAGATTTATAATTATGATATATGGGTATGTTTTATACACATATTTATATACAATTTGACTTTTAAAAAGAGATATACCTAGTAAAAGAGATAAGTGAAGGCAAAGCATATAAGTCAGACTATGTTCTTTTGACATTACACTCTTTGCCAAATATCCTGGACCAAGAATAAATGTCAAGAGGACAACTTCACAATGTTAAGACTGTCAAGAAAGAGCAGAGTCGTGGGACACCTGAAAATAATGCTTCCAGCATCTCCAGTGCTAATTTAATGAGAGGATCCACTTTAACAATTTGACCCCCGGGCTTAAAATAGCTTTGTTTTCAATTCTTTTGAAGCCCAACAGTACAAAGGGGGCTAAAAATTCCTTTTACTGTGTCAGACAATGATTCACTCACTCCCCCAACCTCCGAGCTGCTCTTGCCTGAATGTTAATTAGAGTTCCCTTCAAGGAACCCCTAACAAGATTCATACAGCTGGCAGGCAAACCCCAGCAGGATTTGTGTCCTGGCCTGTTGCAGATCTGTGCTCCCAGGAGACTGTAGCCATGAGTGCTTCTGAGTCTCCTGAGTGTTTCAAAGGATTTCTATAAACAAGGAAATAGACACAGCCCTGTGGATGTGTGCCAGTGCCAACCCACTCTGATCTCACAACCACGGTCCCTTCCAGGAAACTGAATCTTCACTGGAAGCCATGATTAACTTCCAGAAACCTGAAATCTCAGACATGGTGGCTTCAGAACGTGTGCCAACAAAGGCCAGTCAGTGTTGAGCCACCTCAAACTTGAACACCACATTGGACTTCAGAACTCAAGAGGGATTGGTTCTGTGGGTGTTCTTGCCCCTTATGTAAAATGGTCATAATGCTTACATACTTTCTATGCATGCCCTCCCTTTAGCATTTATACTACCTTAGGTTTCCCCTATAAATATTTAGGTGAATCATATTATATAAAATACTGTTATTGAGACATAGAAATGTTTTCTGTAAGGTACACAGAACAACTACCACATAGAGGTAAAATGGAGGTAGAAAATTCTTTATTAGACATTGAAGAAAACTAATAAACTCAGATATTGGTTACTTATCATACCTAACACAATGTAAACACTACATGAATAGATCTTACACTATTGTTTAGAGAACAAAGACAAGAAAGACCTGCAATTGTTTAGTAAATAAACAAATTTTTTACCAAATGTTTTCAGTGGGTGGTTCATTGAAACCACATATGCAAAATCTATATAAACAGGGAGGCTAATGTATCTATTTTAGTATTAATATGTATAATGAGCTATAGAAACTTGTTCTCTAGGTATGTCTCAGAACAGGAGTGACATATGTGTGATACTTTTCAGGGATCTTAGTGTAGTAGAGGTAGGGGCACACTCTAATATCATGATGCTAATTCTGAGAGGAGGCAACAGACTTGAGAGACCTCCACATGAGATTACAAATCACATTCAAGATTAAAATCCATTTTTTGTAGTATTCCAAGGTTTGGCAGTACCCCAGTGTGATCCATCTACCTGGACTCTGATATGTTCTGTAAAGACCATGGATTCAAGAGTGCGAAAATAGGCAGTTTTTATAAATTAAAACAGATGGAGTCACTTATTGACATATTCTAAGTGTGACCAACCGTTAAAATGAAGTATTGCATTGAACACATCAATGGAGAATCACAGAGTTGGGATCAGAACACTGAGGCACAGAGGAAATAAGTAGGGCCACTCCTTGGGCTGCAGATGGTTGCTGTAGATGTGGGATGCAATCATGCTGTTTGCTTCCATCACTCAGCTCTTTCTACATACCCAACATGGAGGTCCACAGTCTCTCAAGGGATGCATACCATAATGTTTAATATTTCATTCAGGTAAATTTACAGTTTTTCCCATCTCCATTTTTGGTGATCTCTATTTTCCTACATATTTTATGTTGAAGCCACACTGAACTCTTTGTCCTCTTTTTATTTCCTCTGCATATAAAATTTCTGCTTCTATTTTTAATGTCCACATTTTGAAGTTATGTCTCCTTTTAAACTCCAGTTTTCTTAGCACACCCAAGAAAAGCTTTTATAGGCTCAGTGCCCTTTGGCATTTATGAGGGATTAGGACTGTTCTGCAAATTTTTGTTTCAATCTTGTCACATAAAGAAGGATGATTGAAGAAGTCATGTCTTCTAAACTCTGATACAAATAGGAAAATGTTAATCCCATTATAAGGAAAAGCAATTTAAGGTGCTTCAACTTGCAGCCTCTTGTGTTGTAATCTTTTGGGTAAGGTGTTAAATGTCATCCTTTCAAGCTATAGTGATCTTGATGAGCAGGGTATTTTAGGCAAAAGTGAGTGAAGATTAATTTACTTTTAAAACTATATAAAATACTCTCAGCACATAAGTACTCCCACAAATTTATATTTGTATACTGTTTTGAAAAGTCTACTTTAAACACATACTAGATCTACACACACTTGAAGAGGGCATCCTTCCCTTAGAATTTTGTTTCTTTATTATTTTAGTTTGGTTTTACAAATCTGAATTATTTCAGTGTTTTTAAATGATGTGTATTATAGTCATACTTGTTGGCCATATAGGCCTTCAGTTTATTTTACACATAACTAATTTTAATTAAAGGCTACTCTTTTTGATTGATTGGTGTATATTAACCATATGTAGTAATGGGCTTCAGAAAGAATTTTTCATCTAGGTATATCATACACTTTGACTGCATTCATTCCTCACACTCCTTTCTCTATCCTCTCCCTTCTTGGTATATCTCTTCCTTCCTACAGATACTCTGACTTCTACTTAATATCATATGTATAAATCACTAGATATAACATCAATTTATTCTACATTTTATAGATTTTCAAGTTACTCCCTAATAATCTTCTGATTTTTAGCTATTATCAATTTTCATTCTTTCTACTTTTTCTCTTATTGAAAATTGATTCTTTTATGCTACTTCATGGAGTTTTTATTACTATTGCTCTGTAATACAACTTGAAATCAGGGATGGTGATACCTCTAGAAGTTCTTTTATTATAGGTTGTTTTCGCTATCCTGGGTTTTTTGTTTTTACATATGAAGTTGAGAATTGCTCTTTCAAGATCTGTAAAGAATTGTGTTACAATTTTTAAGGGAATTGCATTGAATTCGTAGATTGCTTTTCATACGATGGCCCTTTTTACTATGTCAATCCTACTGGTCCATGAGCATGGGAAATCTTTCCATCTTCTAAGATCTTCAATTTTTTTTCTTCTGAGATGTGAAGTTCTTGTCATACCAATCTTTGACTTGCCTGGTTAGAGTTACCCTGAGATATTTTATATTACTTGTGGCTATTATGAAGAGTGTGAGACTGAAGTGGTCACATCCTGAAGCCAGGCAGGACTTCTAATGTGGAGAGGGGCACAGCATCCCACCCACAAAACCCTGAACCCAAAATTTGCCCAGGATACAAGATGTGCAGAGGGTACAGAGATTAAAGAAATGGCAACCAATGACTGGTCCAAACTGAGACCCATCCCATGGGAGAAACCCAAACCCTGGCACTATTAATGATGCTCTGCTATGCTTGCAGACAGGAACCTAGCATAAATGTCATCTGAGAGGCTTTATCTAGCAGGTAATAGAAACAGATGCAGAGACTCACAGCCAAATAGTAGGCAGAACTCAGAGTCTTGTGGAAGAGTTAAGGGAAAGATTGAGGGAGCTGGTAGGGTCAAGGACACCACAGGAAGACTTACATAGTCAACTAACCTGGGCCCATAAGGTCTCATAGAGACTTAACCACACCAAGCAAAGAAGATGCATGAACTGGCCTTAGGCCCTTACACTATGAATCTAGTGAGCTGCTTAGTCCTCATGTGAGACTCCTAACAAATGGAGGCAGGAGCTGTGTCTGACTTTGACTGTTGCCTCCCCCTGGATCCTGTTTCCCCAGCAGGGCCTCCTTGTCTTTTGTGAAAGAGGAGGCACTTAGTCCTGATGAAACTTGATGTGCCAGGGTGGGTTGGTACTGGGGGCACTGGGGGTAGGGGTTGGGGGAAGTGGGTGGGAGGGTAGGACTGGAAGGAGAAGAAGGAGTGGGGTTTCAATTGAGATGTAAACTGAACAAACAATTTAATAAAAAAATAAAATTTCCAAATCTCATGTGAATAAAAAAGAAAATAGATTATTTTCTCATACAATATATCCTGATTATAGGTTCCTCTCTATCCTTTCACTTGCTTCCCACCTTCTCTCTAATCTGTCTCTCATTAGAAAAGTACAGGATTCTAAGATATAATAACAAAGCATGAAAAAATATGATAATAAAAATAATTAAATAACAAATATAAAGACTAAAATATAATAAGATGACGCAAAAGTCATCATATCAAAGTTGGACATGGGAAATCAACAAATGGAAAAGAGTTCCAAGAGCAGGCACAAGAATCAGAGACCCACTTGTTCTCATGGCAGGAGTCCCATAAAAATACTAAGGTAATCCCTGTAATACATATGCAGAGGACCTGGTACACTCCCATGCTTGTTGTTTCAGTCTTTGTCAGCTCATTTGTACCTTGCTTAGTTGATTCAGGCGGTTTTGTTCTCCTGGTGTCCTCCATCCCTGCTGGCTCTTATATTTGTTCCCCTTCTTTTTTGTCAGGATTCCCTGAGCTCTGAGGGGAGGGATTTGGCATCCTGGTATACTTAAAAAGAAAAGAAAAGAAAACACACAAACACACAAACAAACAAAAAACTCATTTTTTACATTTCTTATATCTTTTTCTCCCTACTCCACCCCAATCCCTTCCAATACTAGGCAGGACAGAGAAAGGGTTAGTGGGAGAGGGGATGCAGTTCCCTTAGCTCTTTACTGCTGTTTACTGTTTACTGTCATTGGCTTCCTTGGAGCCAGTCAAATCCTTGTTTCAAGAGATATCCAACTTCTTTTTTTTTCTTTTTCTGATTGTAATGATGTTTATTTTAACTAATTATCTTTTGTTGGAACCAGGTTATAATAGTTTAAAATTCATGGTCTGAAACTACAATTTCTTTTGAACATCTAATATATGTATATGTGTGTGAGTATGTGCATGTACATATATAGGTATATAAAACAGTTATGTACAATGTATATGTATGTATGTTTTGTATATTATATGCAGACATATATACATTATACTGGGCTTAAACATATTTGTTCTATATAATATACATATATATTTTTTATTAATTACAGTTTATTCACTTTGTATCCCCCCATAAGTCCCTCCCTCCTCCCCTCCTGGTCCCATCCCCCCTCGCCCTTCTTCGTGCATGCCCCTCCCCAAGTCCACTGATAGGGGAGGTCCTTCTCTCCTTCCTTCTGATCTTAGTCTATCAGATCACATCAGGAATGGCTGCATTGTCTTCTTCTGTGGCCTGCTAAGGCTGCTCCCCCCTCAGGGGGAGGTGATCAAAGAGCAGGCCAATCAGTTTATGTCAGAAGCAGTCCCTGTTCCCATTACTATGGAACCCACTTGGACAGTGAACTGCCATGGACTACATCTGTACATGGGTTCTAGGTTATCTCCATGCATGGTACTTGGTTGGAGTATGAGTCTCTGGGAAGACCCCTGTGTTCAAATTTTCTGGTTCTGTTGCTCTCCTTGTGGGGTTCCTGTCCTCTCCAGATCTTACTATTTCCCACTTCTTATATAAGATTCCCTGCACTTTGCCCAACAGTTGGCCATAAGTCTCAGTGTCTGCTTTGATAGTCTGCAGGGCAGAGCCTTTCAGAGGCCCTCTGGGGCAGGTTCCTAGGTTGTTTCCTGTTTCCTTCTTCTTCTGATGTCTATCCTCTTTGCCTTTCGGGAAGGGGATTGAGCATTTTAGTCAGGGTCCTCTCTCTTAATTAGTTTCTTTGATGTACAGGTTTTAGTAGGTTTATCCTATGTTATATGTCTATATGAGTGAGTATATACCATATGTGTCTTTCTGCTTCTAGGACAGCTCAAGACTGAAAAATAAAATTGAAGAAGATATCTGAAGATGAAAAGATTTCCCATGCTGTAGCCAGACTTGATATAGCTTGTCTTTAATCCCAGTACTAGGGAGGCACAGGCAGGTGTATCTCTGTTGGAATATCTTGTTTTCTCCATCTATGCCGATCGAAAGGCTTTCTCGGTGTAACAGTCTTGTCATCTGTAGTCTCTTAGGGTCTGCAAGACATCGGTCCAGGCTTTTCTGTCTTAAAATCTCCATTGAGAAGTTGGGTATAATTGTATTAAGTCTGCCTTTACATGTTTCTTGGCCTTTTTCTCGTGTAGTTTTTAATATTTCCTCTTTTTTTCTGTACATTTAGTGTTCTGATTATTATGTGGTGTTCTATAAGCTTCTTGTTCCCTTATAGGCATTTCCTTTGTAAGGTTAGCAAAATTTTCTTCTATGACTTTGTTAAACCTGTTTTCTAGTTCTTTAAGATGGCCTTCTTCTATTCCTATTATTTTCAGGTTTGTTCTTTTAATAGTGTTCTATATTTCATGGATGTTTTGTGTCTGCAATTTCTTTAGATTTAGCATTTTCTTTGTGCGATGTTTCAGTTTCTTTTATCATATCTTCTACATCTATGAATCTCTCTCCCATCCCTTTTATTCTATTGGTGATGCTGTGTCTGTAGTTCCTGTTTGCTTACCTAGATTTTTCCATCTCCAGGATTCCCTCAGCTTGTATTTTCTTCTATTTCCTTAGTCAGGTCTTGAACACTTTTATTAATTTTCTTCACCTATTTATTTTTCTTGCTTTTTTTTCTCCTTTGTTTTCTTTAAGGGATTTAGTCATTCCCTTCAATTGTTTGGTTTTTTTTTTTCCTCAATTTCTTTAAGGAATTTACTTATTTCCTCATTAAGGACCTATATCATCTATAAAATATTAGTTTTAATGCCATTTTATTGTGTTTCAGCTGACTTGAAATGTTGAGAGCTGTAGTAGGATAGATTCTGGTGGTGCCATGTTGCCCTGGCTGTTGAATGTGTTCTTACACTGGACTCTAGACATCGATTCAAGATAATGACAAGTTTAGGTCTTGATTTGTGAGTTTATCTTTGTTGGATAGATGCTTTTCCCATGGTTTCTGTTTCTTCTCTAGTCTTTGACCTGAGTATCCTGTTGTTTTCATGAGCAGCAAGCCCTCAGGTCCAGAAGGGAGTCTTAGCTGCGATTTTTGCTTCTTGATTTTTGACCTCTGTGGTTTTGAATACCAGTGTTGCATCTAGGGTTCTTTGGGAACTGGTGTGGTCTCTGGAATTGCAGGTACCAGTTTGGCCTTCAGGAGAGCAGGAGTCTTCTGCCAGAGTAGGGATATGGTGCCCAGGGGAGGAATCATTCATTTTTTTACAACCCAGACTTTTGCTTCGTTGTGTTATTTTATTCTTTATGTTATTTTTGTGTTATTGTGTTACTTTATTCTTTGTGTTATTTTGGTTTATGCTTTTCTAGTTTCTGACCAGTTCTTTACAATTATTTCCATTCACCAATTTTTTTTACAGTTGTTTAAAGATATTTATTTTGTCATTAGACCTATACAAGTTTAATTTTAAAACTATTTCCAAAATTAAATATTCTCTTGAAATAAAAACATACATAGACATTCATTAAGCATATGCATTCTATTGATTACCCAGAATTTTAAAAATAGCATAAGGATAATAATCGTTCTTGCAAAATATATTCCTCCTATTACAAGTCATGGTTCCTAGTATTATCTTATTATGAATTTATTGATAAATTAAGAAAACTTATTACCATTTTCAGACTTGCATTTTACAGTTATATTTGAAATTGCCAAACATTTTAATTCACTCCTCTTTAGATGACAATATTTTTAATGAGAAATTATCTATCTCTTCCAATTTAAGTAAAACATGATTTGCTAAATAGAAAATATTCTCATTTTAATGTTTTTTATATTTTTATTTTATTTTTTAATTTTTATCTTTTAATATTAGTTACAGTTTGTTAACTTTGTAACCCTGCTGTATCCCACTCCCTCTTTCCCTCCCAATCCCACCCTCCCACCCTCATCTCCTCCCTGCCCCTTTCCAAGTCCACTGATAAGGGAGAACCTCCTCCCCTTCCATCTGATACTGGTTTATCAGGTGTCTTCAGGACTGGCTGCAATGTCCTCCTCTGTGGCCTAGCAGGACTGCTCCTCCCTGGGGGAGGGGGGAGGTCAAAGAGCCTGTCGTCAAGCTCATGTCAGAAATATTCCCTGTTCCCCTTATTAGGGTACCCATTTGGATACTGAGCTACCAAGGGCTACATCTGAGCAGGGGCTCTAGGTTGCATCCATACATGGTCCTTGTTTGGAGAAAGAGTCTCATAAAAGACCCCTGTGCCCAGATATATTTGGTCCTTGTGGAACTCCTGTCCTCTCCAGGTCGTATTAACTGCCCCCCCTTTTTTGGTTCCCTGCATTCTGCCAAGGTTTGGTTATGAGTCTTAATATCTGTTTTGATACACTGCTAGGCAGTCTTTTAGAGGCCCTCTGTGGTAGGATCCTGTCCTGTTACTTGTTTGCTCCTACATCCAATGTCCACCCCATTTGTCTTTCTAAGTGAGGATTGATCATCATACCCTCAGTCCTCTTTCTTGTTTATCTTTTTTAGGTGGCTAGATTTCAGTATATTTTTCCTATCTTATAGGACTATATAAGTGAGTATATACCATGTGTGTCTTTCTGCTTTTGGGATACCTGAACTCAGGATGATCGTTTCTAGGTCCCACCATTTGCCTGCAAATTTCATGATTTCGTCATTTTTAATTGCTGAGTAGTATTTCATTGTGTAAAAGTACCACAATTTCTGTATCCATTCCTCAACTGAGGGACATCTGGGTTGTTTCCAGGTTACCAACACAATTCTTCGTAGATCTTGAGAGAAAAATTATCAACTTCATATGGAGAAAGAAAAAACCCAGAATTTCCAAAACGATCCTGTACAACAACAGATCATCTGGAGGCATCTCCACCCCTGATCTCAAGCTATACTACAGAGCAAAAGTAATAAAAATGGCATGGTATTGGCCTTGAAATTGAATAGTGGATCAATGGAACCGAATAGAAGACCCAAAATTAAACCCACATACCTATGGATATTTGATTTTTGACGAAGAAGCCAAAACCACTCAGTGGAAAAAAGACAGCATCTTCAACAAATGTTGCTGGTCCAACTGGATGTCCACATGCAGAAAAATGAAAATAGATCCATATTTATCACCCTGTACAAAACTAAAGTCCAAGTGGATCAAAGATATCAACATAAAACCAGAAGCACTAAATCGGTTAGAAGAAAATGTGGGTAAGACATCGGAACTCATTGGCACAGGAGACAACTTCCTGAAGAGAACACCAACAGCACAGGCTCTAAGAGCAACAATCTACAAATGGGACCTTATGAAGATGAAAAGCTTCTGTAAAGCAAAGGACATAGTCATCAAAACAAAACGACAGCCTACAGACTGGGAAAGGATCTTCACCAACCCTACATCTGACAGAGGGCTGATATCCAGAATGTATAAAGAACTAAAGAAGTTAAAAAGCAACAAATCAAGCAATCCGATTAAAAAATGGGGTACAGAGCTAAACAGAATTCTCAGTAGAGGAATATAGAATGGCAGAGAAACACTTAAAGAAATGCTTAACGTCCTTAGCCATCATAGAGATGCAAATCAAAACGACCCTGAGATTTCACCTGACACCCACCAGAATGGCTAAGATCAAAAACTCAAGTGACAACACATGCTGGAGAGGTTGTGGAGAAAGGGAAACCCTCCTCCATTGCTAGTGAGAATGCAAACTTGTACAACCACTTTGGAAATCAATCTGGTGCTTTCTCAGACAATTAGGAATAGTGCTTCCTCAAGATCCAGCTATACCACTCCTAGGCATATATCCAAAATTTGCTCAAGTACATAACAGGGACATTTGCTCAACCATGTTTGTAGTAGCTTTATTCGTAATATCCATTTGCCAATTTTGCATTTCACTTTTTCTTGGTGTTCTAAAAAAAATGAGGTACATCATTTAATTACTAATTTGAGATTTTTTTCAGGTGTTTTATTACTTTTGATACATTTTCCTAGTGTGTGTGTACATGTATGCATGTCATTACATGTGTGTGGACATTTGAGGATAACTTGTCTGTTCTCTACCTGTACCAAGTGGTTCCTAGGGACTGAACTCAACACACCCTTAGATTTTTGTGGCAAGCACCTGCATATATGTCTTGCTTGCCCACTGATACTGCTATTGAACTACTTTCATTATAACCTATAAGTTCTTGTATGTTGTGCTTTTGTTTTTGTTCAGTTCTAGAACTCTGAAAGTTCTGTTCTGATTTCTGTAATGTACCATTCAACAAAGACTAAATCTCCACTTAACACATCTTTCTATAGTTTTTTTTTTCTTATGGTTTCTAGCTTTATTACATTCTAATCAGGTAAAATACTAGAAATTATTTCAATGTTCTCATATTTGTTAAGTCTGGTCCTATGTCCTAAAATATAATCTACTTTGGAAAAAGTTCAGTAGGTTGCTGAGAATACGCATTCTACCGCTGTTGAATCGAATATTATGTGCTATTCAGTCTGTCTGATTTATAGAGTAATTTAATGCTAACATATCTGTGTTGACTTTTTTATCTAGATGATTATGATTATTGTGTTGAAGTCATTCTTCACCTTTATACCCAGCAGTATTTGTTTAATGAAACTGACTGTGCTGGAGTTTAGTGTGTATATGTTTAGAAGCACCCTGCATAGATTATTGCCTTGCATTTAGTCAGATATTAGATTTATATCTTTTCTTTCATTCTTGTTCTGTTAGCTTGGAATATATTTTATGTATTTTACCCCAAGGCTATGTTTTGCTTTTCCAGTGAGGTACATTTTATTAAAACAAAAAGTAGACAGGCCTTGGCTTTTCATACATCCTGCTAGTCTAGGTCTTTTGATTTGTGGCAATCAAAAACAATAACATTCTAAATTTCTGCAAAGATGAGATACAGAATATCTCCAGAAATCTGGCTGCTAAAGATACAGTACAAGAAGACCAGGATACTGGAAGTGAATGCCAAATTTCAAAAGAAAACTCTTATGTTAAGTGGCTGAACATAATGTGAACCTAATTAAGATAGTCAATATGTAGAAAAATTTAACTGGGTCCCATCTATATTTTAGTATGCACAAGAAAAGTCTTTGTAGAGAAATACTATTTGAAATGTGAGTTTGTGAAGCTCTCCTCCATATTAATTCAGTCCTAAATAATTCTGTTACAGTTCAAAATGAACACAGATCATATAAGTGTCAAAATCTAAAGAAAAACTGTACAAATGTAAACAATATGAAAAGCCTTTCTCTTTTCCCTAATGTTTTCTGAAGCATCGGCAAGAAAATCTGTGAATGAAAGCTATTGGGAAAGTCTTCAGTGGACACAGTTATGTAGTTATATTCAAATATATGAAATTAATTCATACTTTTAGAGTGGAGTTTCGGAAAGACATCCTTGTATATGTTTAAAGACACATGCTTATGCATGGTGAAGATGGACCATATAAATGTGAGGTATACTGTAAGCCCTTCATAGTTCCAGTTCGTTTTTTCATTTATATAGTAATCTGCATTTGCTTATTTACTATTGGAGTATAGTTAATTCTTTCCTGTAGCCAGTAGAGATATATATCTTTCTTTTTCTACATATTTCTTTTCTGTGATTAGGATTTCATTAGTAGAGCTAAATAATCAATTCTCTTAGCAATATTTGCAGTGAAAACTTTTATTTCTCCTTCAGTAGTAGAAGATATCTTTGGTGGATATAGTTATCTGGGTTTGTAGTGATTCTCGTTCACAGCTTGAAATAAATCATCCAGTCCCCTCCTAGCTTTTTAAGGTTGTTGAAAATCTGCTGTTATTCAGATTTTTAATGTTACTTAGTTCTCCTTTCTTGCAGATTTCAATATTTATTTTTTCTGCATACTTGAAGTTTGAACTGCATGTCATAAGGTGATTTATTTTCTGAAAGAAGGGTAACTGTAGAAGCAACTACAATTTATGTAAAGGTCACTAAAAAAACATAACAACAGTCAGCTAAAACTAAACACTTGCATTTGTCAGAGATCTCTAGAGGAACAAAACCAACAGCACACATACATAGTACAAAGGGCATTTATTAGATTAGCTTATGCAGTAGAGGGTGGGTATTTCAACAGTGGCTCATTGCCCACTGGTGAACCTCATAAACTGGTGGCTGCCTGCTCCGTGAAGCTGATGCCTCAGCTGGTAAATAGCTTGAAGGATTCATAGAGCATAACTGATCATCCGTTTACACTGTAACACCAATGGATCTGGGTTATCATGCCAGTTCAGGATAGAGCGGCAGAGATGGAAACAGGTCAAATGCATTCAGGAGCAAGAAAGAAGCAGTACAGTCACACCAGTATGTAACTGGCTATAGCTGTAGGGAAACTGTCTTCCTTTCCGTTCATTATCCTGGGAAATACTGTCACTGACCCAGGCAGAGGTGTGCCCCCTTGTTGAGTCCATATTCCATCAAGGTAACAATCAAAATTAACTATCACAAGTCATACTCTTATCCATTTGGCATTCAGTTACATCTCCCTATATCATGTTTAATTTCTAAATAAAGACAGTAATAGGATCACAATCTGCCTAACTTCTTATACCTACCCCTTACACAACTGAAAATGTACTATTCTTCCTTCTAAATACACGGCAAGTCCCCCTGAGGAATGCTTAGACATTTAGGATCCCATAGCTTAACTATGACATCATGTCCTTACAAAACTTCATTAGTGATATTATCCCAGTTGACGGATTGTTATTTGGTAAACAAATAAAGCAAAGGAAACACAGTATCTGCTTCATATTTATATCTGCAAACATTCATAACAAAATGAGACAGAAATACTTGAGGCAATCATACTTCTTGTTTCTATAAATGGCTATGTGGCTTTAGCTGGCATTTCTAACTAAATCTTCCTATTCCAGCTTTTCTATTTTCAGATAGCACCTCAACAGGTCTCAGGTCTTTATCTGGTTATATGACCTTCAATTTTATTCTGGAAGGGTTTATGCCATTTAGCAACTTTCTTGGAGAGGCTGTAGTAGTCTGCTGAATTTATCACAGGGAAAGGTAACACCAAGCGATACCTTAAAGGATTTCTTGTACTCCAGATACATTTCCACTTTAACTTCATTCTAGATAAGCTACCCAGTTTTTTTTTTTTTCCTTTCTGGAAGTGCAGATCAATTACCTCCACTGAAACTAAGTCATTTCTTAGCTTGTTCACCAATTATCAGGAGCTTGAAGTTTAAGCGTTGTTTTTATTTTCTCAGATGAGAGGAAGAGATGAGAGCCATATCTAAGCTTTACAAACACATGACTTGGGCTGAGCCCAGATTGTTTCTATCTAAATATTCCTAGGTCTAGGCCTCAAAGCATCTAGCCTCCATATAATCTAATCTTCTGCAAGCCTAGACCCTAAAGGCTGTAGCTTCCACCCTCCTCTTGCTAACCTAGGCCTAGAATATCTTCAGCCTTTGAGACTTAATGCTGAATAAACTCATTCTTTCTACTTCATTTTGACTTCTCACTGACTGGTTCTACTCAGCTTTTCTAGCTCAAAACTCATCACTGTTATTCCCAGTTCATGAGACCCCAAAGACTATCAGGAATCGAATCCGCTGTAAATACATGAGGGTTTATTGTATACATGTTTGAACACAGTACCTAAATCTCACTGATGCAGCAGTAGAGAAGTGGGACCCCAAGACCTGGGTGAACAGGGTTTTTAAAGGGAAAAACTGCAAACAGGGGGTTTCCATGACAGCAAGCAGGAGGGTTCATTCCTTGGCATTACAAGATTGGGTAAAAGTCATAGGGATGAGGTGACCCTCTAGCTGAGGCACATAATCACATTTGCCATTCTTCTAAACTACATCTGGAATGTTGGGGAGAATTTTCCCAACTGATTCTCATTGATTGTTGCCAGTGAGGTTGTCTCCATTTCCTACCAAGTATTTATTCTGTGATATTTCCTGGAAGCTGTTCCAGGAGAGTTGACTTTGTTTTCTGCCAAGTGTACATTCTGTGATATTTCCTGGTACCTGAGTTCAGTCCCCAGTCAAGATGGCTTCTCATTTCAAAATGGAGTCACTCAAGCTAACTCTTCCTCACCAAGCTGATTGATCAAACCGGCCTCTCTCTGCTTCTCATTGAATTGCTCTGCTTAGAAAAACTGCCTCTGAACTCCATGAATTGATCTGCACAAACTGAACTACACTCACCTGAACTGCACTCAACTGTACTGTATTCCCAACCTCTATTGTACTGTCTCCATGAACCCTCTTACATTGTCTCCATGAACTCTCTTGCTTTCTGCCCTGCTCCTAAGTAGCTTCTTTTTCCTCTCTTCTAGAGAGAGTTGGGCATATCCTATTTCTGACTCATTCTGTCAAATCTTTCTTTGACTCTTGTCTGCCCATCAATTAGATGTTGTTGGAATTAAAGATGTGTACTAAATTCCAGACAGATGGATTAAAGATATGTACTGAGCTTGTGTTTGTATGGTCTTTGGATGTGATCCCTTGCTAGAGCAGCCATGTTGCTGGATTAAAATTCCTCTACATTCAGGTGACCAAAGAAAAAGTCTTAGTTTCTAGTTCAGTGGAATAGAGATCTACCCACATATTCTTACTGCATTTATTTCTTACCAATTTCCTATCATGTTCCTCCCAGTTTTCCACCTATCTAGCCAAACAATTGGTTACTACCTATAAATTAGTATATAGCTGTGCATCTGCCCATTTTTCCCCTTGTAAGCAAAATAAGTTATCATGTTCATAGCTCTAAGTGTACCTACAGTAAAGACTTTTCTTTACCAGTGTCCTTCAAAGTTGGATCAAAAGGGTGCTAGAATTCTTCAGCAGTTCACTGCTTAGTGGTGCCTGCATAAGGTGCAAATCCATAGAGTAAAAAACAGTTTCAAAATCAATAGCTGCATGCCAGGTGCAAGGATATGTGTTAATATGCTCAAGTAAGGGGATTACTGTATGTCAAATGCAGTTCAAGGCAGCATGTTTGAGAAAGGAGCTCACACACACAAAAAAAAATACCTCTCAGAATGAGCTTTATTAAGAGAGGCTCCCAAACTCAACCTTAAAGTAGTTTCAACATAGAAGAACAATTAGGAAAGTTACAGAGATACATCAGAAGCATAAAGGAGAGAGGCCTTTGGTGGAGAGAGAGAGGCTTCCCACATTATAACTCAAGAGTAGCTGCATTAGAAATGATAGGCCCTCAAGATGGAGTTCCACATGAAGACAAAGCTATACAGCTGTAACATATGCATAGAGGGCCTTGGTCAGTCCCATGTATGCTCCTTGGTTGGCAAGTCAGTCTTTGTGAGCTCCTATTAGCCCAGGTTAGTTGATTCTTTAAGTTTTCTTGTGATGTCCTTAACCCCTCTGGCTCCTACAACCCTTCCTTCACCTCTTTGACAGGATTTCCTAAGCTACAACTAATGCTTGGCTGCGGGTCTCTGCATCTGTTTTCATCATTTGCTGGGTGAAGCCTCACTGTTGACTGTTAAGCTAGTATCCTTTCTGCAAACATGGCAGAATATCACTAACAATGTCATGGCATGGGTCTCAAGATGGACCAGCCATTGGTTGGCTGCTCTGTCAATTTCTGTTCCATCTTTACCCTGATACATCTTGTAGGCAGGAAAAATTGTAGGTTGAAAGTCTTTTGGTTGATTATCTTACCCCATGTCCGCTCAATTGATTATTTTTTTTAGGTGTATAGATTTCATTATGTTTATCATATCTTATAGGTCTATATAAGTGAGTATATCCCATGTTTGTCTTTCTCCTTCTGGGATATTTCACTCAGAATGATCTTTTCTAGATCCCACCATTTGCCTGCAAATTTCATGATTTCCTCCTTTTTGAATGTGCATTGAACGTATGACAGGAGTCTACTGAGCGCATCTGAAAGACTCTAACTAGCAGTGTTTTCAAAGCAAAGACTCATGACCAAACCTTTGGCAGAGTACAGGGAATCATAAGAAAGAAGGGGAGTTAGTCTGATGGGGAAAGGATAGGAGCTCCACAAGGACCAAATATATCTGGGCACAGGGTCTTTTCTGAGACTGACATTCAACCAAGGACCATGTATGGATATAACCTAGAACCTCCACTCAGATGTAGCCTGTGGTAGCTCAGTAACCAATTGGTTTCCCAAAGTGAGGGGAACAAGGACTATTTCTAACAGGAACTCAATGACTGGCTCTTTGGCCTCCCCACCCCACAAGGGAGGAGCAGTCCTGTTAGGCCACAGAGGAGGGCTTTGCAGCCAGTCCTGAAGATACCTGATAAAATAGGATCAGATGAATGGGGAGGAGGTCCCCCCATCAGTGGACTTGGAAAGGGGCACGGTGGAGATGAGGGAGGGAGGGAGGGACTGGGAGGGAATGAGGGATCGGGACACGGCTGGGATACAGAGTTAATAAAATGTAACTGATAAAAAAAAATAAAAAAAAAGAAAGTCTTGTGGTTGAGTTAGTGTCCCAGTCTCTCCACTGTAATTCTTTCCTGATTGCTGAAGATGGCTTGTTCAGGCTCCATATGCCCCTTTTATAGGAATAAGTTAGCTAGAGTTACCTTCAGAGTGTCCTGGGAGGTTTCATTGTCCTAGATTTCTAGCTCCTCCCAGAGAGCCCTTCCCCCCACATTCCAATAGCCCCTCCCAGTACTGTTTTCCTCTACCCTCCCTCCACCTGAAATCTCCTGAGTGGCCTGATTTCTGTAGAGAAAGAGATAGGCAGATGTTCTTCGATTTAATAACTTTATTTAGCACAACAGTTGCAATTAAGTCACTACTTGATTATGTTTGTAATAACTGCCATTCTCTATAGTCCTTCTATTTTCTTCACAGGCCATATAAGAAAGCTAGAAGAAAATGTGTGTAGGTATTGCCATCCTTATATCTTTCAAGTTCTTGGTGTTGGCACTAATGTTAGTAACCCCTCCAGGAATCCAATATTGTTCATTATTTTCCTTGGTAGAAGCAGTTCTAATAATTCCATTTGGCCTTTTCAAAAAGGTCAGAGAACTAGAACTATTGAGATGATTCTACAAATGTCAAAATATATCAGTCCAAATTACCCAGTTTTAGACTGTAAGAATAAACATAGGGTGAGTTTGCAGATCCACTATGATTTAGATTTTAGTTAAACTCTGTTGAATACATGATTTTCATTAACCCTTATTTTAACTGGAGGGTCACAATGTTGTATGGAGTATCCCAGAGTCATTGCTAATTCAGAACCAGTATCTGGTAGGCCCTAACTAGTCCCATTATTTCTTTTTCCCTGGTTTATAGCTGTCCTAGTAAAAGGTCATGGGTCCTTTAAGGATAGGTGGGGTAAAGGTTAATAGTAAATTTTTGTTGTTGTTGTTTTTGTAGTGAGTCCTTCCTCAAGGATGCCTGGCCTTCCCTGTATTCATGAGGTTCGTCTTGAGCCTATAAATTGGTTGATGAACTATGATATTCTGCTATTATGATTTCATAGGAGACTTTTGTTCATTTACTCTGAAATAATAAATTCTGCACAGACAGATTGAGCAAGAACTTCCTGGTCTTTCTATCTATTCTACTTTTGAGAACACCAAGACATATTAGCCAATGCTAACCATCTATATAAAGGTAACAATTTTGAACATTACTTTGACTTTGCTTTCCATCATGGTATGTGTTCTGACCTTGCCTTTGGCTATTCAGTGCCACCACAAGCCCTTTGTTACTTTGGGATCCAAGTGGACTCATTGCATTGAAGTTACCCAATTGAGCTGTTTTCCATGGTTATAGCTGTCATATAAAGTGCAGAGACTTAACTCACCATCTATTTCTTATAGTAAGTACTGGTGAATATGAGTGAGGGTAATGTCTTCTGGGCCCTGCAATTGTGAAGTATTAAATTCAATAGCTTAATACCATCTTAGCACCCCTTCTTCCCTGAGCCTATCGATTTCTTTATCAACACTACTCCAAGAAATATCAAGGATCTTCAGCTCATTCACAGTGAGCTATCTTTTTTCCATCATACTTTGGTCAACCAATAAAACAAATTTTAGCACCTTTTAAAAAAAAACAACAACATGGTTCTACATTAAACTGTTAAAGTAAGGATCTCCGATTACTGGACACATATTGATAAACTCAGTTGGACCTCAATTTAGGCTCCTTCTACCATTATTCCGCAGCTTTACAACCATACCCACACATATTCTCCAGATTTTTGCTTGAATGAATTATGGAATTTATAAAGTTCTATAGGGATGTAGTGAACCACTTTATGAGACACAAATTATACCTTGTCTTTAGGGATCTGCTGAGTTTCTAGTCGGCTTACAGATACAGAGGCAAAGGATGGTGGGCAACGAATAGACATTTTCAGGGAAGGTCGTTGATGGCTCTGAAGAATGAATTCCCTTATACAAGAGCAAAAGGTAACGTTGCCGGGAGTGTAGGAGGGGATGTATCTGAGGCTAAGGATGAGGAGACTCTTTCTTTGGATAAAGTAAACCAGTTAGAAGCTGAAAGTTCTACACCCATCTGCATTCTTCAGGGCTCCCATCCTGCATATCTCTAACTCAAGCTACAGCATACCACTCTTTTATAATCAGTACTGTCATGTTAATTGCTGATACCTTTTGAAGCTGAGATCTAAATTTGCATTATAAGTAAGTCAATTGGATGTTGAAGAGTTGGATTTGGATTCAGCAACTTTAAGCCTATAGCTACTGGAGAGAAGACTTTCTTCCAGGGGACACTTGAGAACTTTTAAATTGTTTGTATACAGTTGGAATGAGAAAGGTTCATCTTTGATAATCATCCTTTTCTTTTGCTACTTTATCCAGAGTTGCTAGAAGCAATCAGCCAGCATCATTATTTTTCTTACTTTCCACAAATGTTTGAAGGATATCTTCTTCCTCACAAGCGGGTGATCAGTAACGTCAAATGCATTTAATAAATAAGTCCTTGGAATAGTTTACACACACACACACACACACAGCCTTCTCCCTGCTATCAGAAGAGTCTTTGTAACTATAGGTTTAGTTTAGTTAGAGTCACAGCTCTAGGTACTGCCAAGCTCACTAGAGAATTGCCTCCTCCTTACAATTATGTTTCTCTAGAACTGTTTTTGGTACCACAATCTATATTATCAGCATTCTTTAGAGAAACATAAACAAGAGTGGATATATAGTGCAGGGTGGATTTACAAGGTAGCTTTACACAATATAGTGTAGATAGTCCAACAATGGCAGTCCACACACTGCTGAGACCAAGAACCCAGTAGATGTTCAGTTCATGAAGCAGGATGCTTGATCAGTTTCAATCTGATGTTGATTTTCTAAAGGATTCCTGCAGGGCCACTGATCTTTAGTAGACACTGGAAGGCTGAAGGAATGTCAGTGCCAGCAAGGGAAGAAGGCAGACAGATGAAAAGCACAGTTTTCCTTTAGTACTCTGTGTACCATGGCTTCCACCAGGATGTGCTGCCCATGCTGGAGAAAGATATTCTCCTTCATTATCCTCGTAAGATATATCTTCACAGACTTATCCAGAAACGCATCTGTTATTTGCTTCCAGAGCTCCTTAAGTTGACAATCAAGACCCAATAGCTTTGGGGGGAAAAAGAACAAAGATAGTATGCTTTGCATTGAGAATTAGTTACTTAGGTTAAGAAAGAAAATAACCACAGTAACAAGACAACAGAAAAATAAAAAAGGGACAAAAAATAGAAAAAAGGATTAGTGAGAAGAGAAGGAAAAAAAATCCCTGAAAATGCTGTCCCACAACAGAAATATTTCCACCATATGGAAGGCTGAGGCCAGGAGCCTTCAGTCCAAGCCAACCTGTGACCCATGGTGAGAGAAGAATGGCTAGGAGGGCATCGGAGGGAGAAGAGAGCAGAAGGAAGGGGAGAGAGAGCAGGACAAAGCTGGACCAGAAAATTAGATCTTAAATAATAAGGAAAGTAAAAAGTATAAAGAACAAAAGTAAATCATAATAAATTATACATTTAAGTGTTTGAGCTGTTCTGTGAAATTTGATCAGTTTGACTAAAACAGAATTTATAAAGGGCTCATAGTTACAGAAGAAATGAGAAAAAAGATAAAAGGAAAAAAGTGTGTGAAGTAAAAATAGAAATGAAATATGTAATTTTTTTTTAAAAAAGCACCTGTAACAACAAAATATAAGTAAATACAAATAATAAGGGATGGCTTTCCATCCTCTGAGGATGTCTGTCATCTGACCCACTTACTGGGCCTGTCTCTATGTCTTCTTTCTTTCCCTTCTCTGGCCTGTATGTTGTTGTTCCCCAATGAGAAGAGCATCTATGCTTTTCTTCTGGTGTTGTCCTTTGTGTTACTGCCCTGCAATCAGATGATGTGGTTCACAGTAGACTAGGTTTGGAGGCATCAAAGTTGTGTCAAGGCATGAAGTGTATCCATATGGGAAGAAAGGAGGCTAGATGTATGTAATAAACTTACATTAGAAACTTTTTGTGTCACATCTGTTTCCTTTATTCAATGCTTAGCCTATGCTGCATCTCACAATGTATTCTCACAAACATAAATGTATAGATAACTTTAATCTAGCATAATTCACAGGTATATGCTTTCAAGCATCATCTCCATTAGATTTTAAGGTCTTTATAGGTCAAACATTCATATTCAGCAGGCAGAGCTTTGCATACTTTGACATGAATATCAAATTACATAGGTATTTAAAATAAGTGGGTTGTCAGTTTTATATAAATAAAATTTTTATGGAAATCACATTAAAATGTATATGATTTATATTAAATTAAATATAATTTTATGTAACTTATATATATAATTGACAACACACTTATTTTAAATACTATAAAAATTGTATTTCATATATATGATAAAAATGTGTGAAATAAAAATAGAAATAGAACATTTACTTTTTTGTGTGGCTTTACATACATATGATATATAATAGATTATATATAAAGATATTACATATAATATGTATTGAAAAATATTTTTTCAGTTACATTCTGATGTTTTCTTAGTATCCTTTAGTAAAAGAAAAGATGAATTTACTTTATTGGTGTAAATTATTTAAACAGAGCATGGTATTTTACATGATCAATTTCTTCTAATTACATTATGTACCTTTCCTATATTTACTCTCTTCCCATTGCTACATTTTACTTTTTATCTATTTTCCCTTCATAATTGTCTTCTCTCTTCCCCATCTCCACATTCTGACTTCAGATCATGTGGTGTGTGTGTGTGTAAGATAGAATATATAGTGTATATAAGGTATATGTATGTATAGTTAATGAAAAATAAATAAATCTATCTAGCAAAATATTTCATCTAATTAATTTATCCAAATAGGGATGGGCTAATCCACAAGTGGGAAAAAGAAAAAACCTCTATAGTCTAATTTCCAAGGAGTCTGGACTTTTCTGAGTATACCTTTAAATTTTTATTTACTTTTGTCTTGTCAATTTCCAATGTATATTGACAACATTAAAACAATGCACACTTACAATCTTTGTGTAACAACCAGCAAATAAATAGTACAATACAAAAATTAAATTAGATAATCAGTCAGTTTTCTCTTTTAATTTTGTTAGATGGGCCTTCCAATGTCTTTGATAACTTGAGAAATCTCTGTCTCTAGCCTATTTCTTCTGAATCACATCGATACTGACTTCTCATTGGATCTGCCAATGCTGAGGCAAACACTAAGGAATGAGAAAGAGATGGCCTGTAAGAAGGTAATAACGCTATTCTCCAAGACACACGAGTTTTAAAGGCAAAAAATGTTGCCTGGAATAAGGCAGGACTATTTCTAAGAAGGTCTTTCTCATGTTTTCATATGAGTTCCTTCAATCTATAGAAGCTCCAATTAAGTTCCCAGTAATATACCTCCCTCCATCTTGACAACTATACATACTTACTCCCCAGCTAAAATTAACTTCTGTTAGAAAACAGTAGATATTACTAAGCAAATAAGATCACTGGGAGAATGTGTGATGGAAAAAGGAAAAACATTATTGTAGACTTAATAGTTATTACTCATATCTTAGCTAATACTATAGTCAAAATTTCTAATTAAATTATATTTTTGAAAGTTAAACTTGGAGTCAATTTAAATTTCTGCCACAATATTTTTCACCGTCAATAATTTTCAACCTTGCAAGCCCTTTTAAATAATAAAAAAGGGTAGAATATTTTGCTTGAAAGTCCTAGAGACTAAAAAAGATCAACCTGTAAGCAGAGAGTGGATTGAGGACGCTAAGTCATTTGAAGACTCCAGAAGCTTAAGAATTCTGGAAAACAGGGTGCGTTATACTTCAGAGGGAAGCATCATCGTCAACTGAGAAAAATGAGTCTCCCTGGAACTAACTGGCAAGTATCTAGAAAATCATTAACCAATGTTCTTTGTGTATTATTTTGTGGACATCCAACAGAAAGAGACATTTCCTGAGAAGGGACTTGGAGCTCTTCTGATACAGAAAATTTGTGTTACTTTTGTGGATTTTAAGATGAAAAAATTGTCATATTAGTTACTTTTGCACTGCGGTGAGCAAGTACCAAACAAAAGCTACTTGGAAGAGGAAATCTATGCTTTGACTCATGGCTTCAGGACAGGTTTAGTCCATCACGCAGTCATGATGGTGGGAGTTGCACACTGTGGGGACTGTTCACATGTTGGCAGACAAGAATCAGAGAATTGGAATCGAGTCAAGGTCAAGGCACAGACTGTAGCTAGGCTTAGCTCTAATCACCCAATTCTGCCAGAAATGTTCCACTTCACAGCCTTCCAAACGTGCCACAAGCTAAGGGCTGAGCTTTCATAGTCAGACCACAGCAGCTTCTCAGCAATTGTTTGTTTGCTTTGACTTATAGCACATATGGTGGGCTGTCTTACAGAGCAGATCTTCAACTGCGCAGCACTTACTTGGCCCTGTTTCAGAATCTTTGCACCATTTTCTTCTGTCGGTGCTGAGGTTCCTTCCACAGCTCCACGTTTTCACAGATCTGGATCTGTTCTAGAGGCGCCTGTGCTGAAAGTACTTCTCCACTGCTTTTGTCGCTCCTTTCCTTCCTCCCTCTAAGGCTGTCTCCCATCCAAATACTCTGCTACATATTCTTATAGAACACCTTGTCCAGGAAAGTCCGATTTATTTTCTTTTTTGGATGCCCCCCCTCAGTACAAGATGGAATATAAAAGGGCAGTGAGTCTGTGGGGAACCTCAGGGCCACAACTTGTGACTGATACAGAGTGAGCCCTCTAAATATTTAATGAATTATTGAGTATGAGTGATTTCTAATTAATAGACCAGTTAACATCTCCCTTTCAGTTGGGATATACTTATCATTAATCTGGGAGTAATTGTTGAGCCTGGTATATTCTATACATTTATTTATTTATTTATTTATTTATTTATTTATTTATTTTGTAAAGTGGTGGGTGGGTAGTGTCCTGTTTCTCAAAATTCTGCCAATCTGACTACCATTTCTTCTGAGCCAGCAAAGCCAAGCTCAGGCTATCTTCTGTGTATATCAAAACTGGTCTCTATTGCAGCCAGAGAATGTTCCCCTCTCCTAGGTTATAGCAAAGGGCTTTTCTACGAGCTGAATTCGGTTCAGACTTACACACCAGATAAAACCCTCTTGCATTAAACTGTTACTGTGAAATATGTTCCAGTCACTTTGCACTCTCATGGCTATTCAGACCTACAGAGGTAGAATCCTCACTCCCCTTCCCCCTCCGAGTGCTGAAGCCTTATAAATGGCTTTGAGTCATTTCATGGTCTGATTGTCATATAAAAAATATGTGGTCTGGGGATTTCATAAAACAAAGAGGACAAAGAACATGATTATATTTCTTGAGTTTCACTGAATCATCCTTCAGGGGAAGACTATTCAGCAAAATGTTATCATCAGTTTTATTTTTAGCTGTTTGGTGTTGTTCATATTGTGTATTTATGCTCAGGCACATAGCCTTCTGGGCACCCAGAACACTATTGGTCAAGATTTATGAGGAAAAAGCACAAAGTTAATCTTTGCTCACATGTGATCTTGATAGAAGAGAGTACCTTTAAAGTAACAGTATTTTTTTCTACAAATTTTTAAAGTTTGAAGTTCTCATCTTGAACAAATTGTGATATTTTATCAATTTTTCCACTTTCTTTTTTCAAAATAGATTTATTTATTCACTTTACATTCTGATGCCATTTTAGCAACATTCTGATCCCAGCCCCCTTCCTCCTCTCCTCCAGGTCACACCTCCCCATCCTCTTCTCCCTTTCCTCCTCCCCTTCTCAGAAAAGGGGAGCCACCCTCCCCTGCTACTAACCCACCTCTGTGCATCAAATCACATCAGGACTAAGTGCATCCTCTTCCAGACAAGGCAGCCCAGCTAGGGAAAAGTGATCCCATGCAGCCAACAAAGTCCATGTCAGAGATGGCCCCTGCTCCACTTGCTAGGCAACCCACATAATGAACAAGGGGCCCATCAGTTACATAGGTGTAGGGGGCCTAGGTCCAGTCCATACATGCTGTTTGGTTGGTGCTTCAATCTCCTTAAGCCCGTATCTGTCTAGGTTAGTTGACTCTGTTAGTCTTCTTGTGTAGTTCTTAAAGTATTTACTGTATAATTATCAACATCAAGGTACAACAATAAGAAATAAATGTTTGGTGGGACAGTCTATAAGGAAGAACAATAAGCATAGGTATCATTTTTCACAAGTATTTGTTGCTGCTTTCATCAGCAGAAGGCTTATAAAAAATAAGACACTTATTTCTGAAAAAAATCTGAAATAACTGTCACCATATTTAAGGAGTAATGTCTACAACTATCGCCTCAAATGGGATGAGAGAGAGAGGAGAGAGAGTATATTCTAGATCCTACTATGTGTGACTGTGTCCCAGGAACACAGAATCAGGTCACCCCAAAGTCTGTAATCCACCATCATAATGGTTCGATGAATTAATATAGTAATAGAACACAGAAAGTCTAAGTCACTTCTCAGTGTGTTGGTGGAAATGTCATGTGGGCATGTTATAAGCCTTGGGGCCATCTTACCTTATTCCTGCTTTTTGGTTGGTTGGTATAAGCTCTATTTGCACATTGCAAAGGTTTTACCTAATAATCCCAAAGATGTTAGGTCACACACAGAGGAGGGAGGTGCTAGTTATTAAGGGGGTTGACAGTGGACCGCAATAAAATGTAAATCACCAACAGCTTGCAAATGTAAGAACACTGGCTATGGCTGTAACTCTGTTGTACAGATAACACAATGAAAAATATCAAGTATAATACGTAATGATAAGAAGCCTTGTTAAACAAAAGAAAGCAAACAATGAAAACAAAGGAGCCAGAGTTCTGAGAACAAAGTTCTCGTGGAGAAAAATGAATCCTGTTACTTCATGACTGTCCTGGGTCACTGTGGATGAGACAGAGAGATGTGAAGCTCACTGCATTTGATACGTATAAATATTTAATTTATCATAATGGTACGTTTAAAATAGCCTCTTAATTAAATTATTCAATATAGAAATAATTAACAAATTATAAAAACTAACTCCAAAGTACTTAATACCATTTTGCACAAAAATTAATAGTACAATACTAAAAGCAGGAACTGAAATTTCAATGACATGGCTTGGGTTTCTGACCTTGACACTTCCGGTATTAGAGACAGTAACAGGATATGCTTTATGTGAAATTTCAGATATGAATCTTCAACATTTTGTTGCTGATTTTTCTTTTCTTCCACTGTCACCCAGAGGCCTCTGTATCACCTTCCTTAATACCCTACCCCCACCCCCAACGTGAGATCTGTCCCCATGGTTTGACTTTAAACCATCCACGGAATAGAGTGTAACATTTGGTGCCATGACTCAATAGGCTCTTCTGATACTGTGCCCCATTTAGTGGGTTGAAGCCACACTGGGATCCGATTTCCAGCCTACCTAGAACAGGTTCACTTTCCAGCCAACCTATCTCTGGGCTCCTACATGCAATACCGACTAATTAGTCTACTATCCCCTACCTGCTCAGTGGTCAGGAGTTTTCACGCTGGTATTTCTCTCCCCCAAGTTGGAGGTGATACATGGAGAGAAGCCCCTACCAACTGTGGTCACGGAGTCAGGAGCTGCCCAGCTTAACAAAAGGTTAGTTTAAATCTTGTCCCTCCTGGCTATTGCGAGAGTACCAGCAGCCATTGCCTTTGGGACGGCAGGACCGACCATTTCCCTAACTTGTATCATCATCAGTTTTCTTTTCGGTTTATCCAGGACCTCCAACAGATGGCACAAACCATGCTCTTCGAGGACAGATTGACTCTCTGGTTGCACCAGCACTGCAGCTGTAAAAGGTGACCTTTTCCTCTTCTTCCAAGAGGACTGCTGCTTCTGTGTCAACAAGTCAGTTACTTTTACAGTATTACCAAGCACTGGCCACAGAGCCTGAGGCGAATGACTGCCGAGTGTGCCCTGAGGATGAGGATCAACAGTACCCTGCACGTGATGACATCCACAGACAGCAGGAAGTAAGATCTTTATCCTCACCTCACCATCACTCCCTTCTAGATCCTCCTCTTTTCTAATAAACAAAAGAGAGAAATATTAGCACTCAGGCACCTGCATTACCAGCTTTAGAGACTCACCCACGGCAGGGTACCTCATCGCTAAACACCGAGATGTGACAGATTCCCAATGTTGCCACCAAGTCGCAGGTCCTCCCACTGCACATGCACAACATCTCCTTATAGAAGGGCCTATTCCTTTTCCCTTCTTTCTTTCCCTCCACTCTCACCCAGAGGCCGCCTCTATATCCCCTCCCTCAATAAACATCCCATGTGAGATCTTTAAAGAAAATATTAATGAGACAACAGGTGAATAATGGTAGTTCAGAAACATCTGGAGTCTAATGAGGCTATCGAGACAATGGAACCACTTATTAAATCTATGAAACTTCCTGAAAACAGTTACATCATTTTTACTAACCAGCTCTGCAAGTTTTTCAAAGTCCACGACGCAGCAGGCATTTGGTAAAGGAGTCAAAGGTGGTGTCCTGTTAAATGGCCATTCTGGCTGTCTTTGGGTTTCATCCTCCATTTTATTTCCAGCAGCTTAAGAGTCACAAGCTTCCAGATGGTTTGCTACATGGGTAAGCGACTGAAATCTTGGGAACCACTTAATATCTAACAAATTGGCTTCCTCAGAGCTCTTAATTAAAAAGAACAAGTCTTTAGATGGATAAAATAGTTTAGTACATCTCTTTAAGCAGCATTTACAATCTGTCTATAAACAACAACCAGAAGCACAAGGACAGCTCCATGCTCTGCCAACATTCTTTCTATTATCTAGCATAAATATTTATGTGCATCAAATGCAGTACATTTCTCATTTTCAGCTCATTATTAAAAAAAAAAAAAAGGGAAATCTTGGGCAGCTGCAGAGCACAGAGAGTCTCACCTCTCTGCTTCTCACCCATGGTGACCTGGGCTAGTCATGAAGTAATAACGGTTAGCAAGCACAAAAGAATGGGCAGTTTGCTTTGCCTGACTATTGCAGAGTCACGACTTCTTAGATTGGCAACAAGACCTGAAAGTAGTTACTAATCAAGCTATATTGGCTTTCTCTTTCTCCCACAAATATTCTATGACAAACCCAATGGAAAGATCCATATCTTGAGAGCACTCTGCCCACAAAACTATATGACGTACTACTAATCTTGTTGTTTAGCTCATCTTGCTAACATATGTAGGGTTTTCAAAAATACAGACAAGCATGAAACCAAAAGAGAGATCATTTCTGTTACATTTCACAGTGTTCCACAGCTACAGAATATCATTAGCTGTTAATACGGCCCAGCCAGAAGGCCTACTTTCTTTCTGATGCTATTCTAGACTTGGGTCCTAGGTGTGGGAGACATGCACACAGTTTGGGTTGGTTATAAGCCTTTGAGGGCTGGCATTTGAAGTCTTCAAATAAAAAATGGACACACAAAACATGTGGTGAACTTTGACTGCAGCCGCTGTTTCTCTCTAAGACGAAGCTGGGAAGCGGTGGAAGCATTCTTCACAGAGGGGAAGGGCCAAGAAGATGTCATTGGGTAAAAATAACAGTGAAGGCAGACGAGGCTTCAAAATGAGCCAGTGAGGCAGTGTGTGAGATTGTTTTCCATTCTCTAGATATTTGCTTGTGGTCACCTGTTTTTATCATGGCATTGTAAATGTTGATAACGGACTAAAGTTCAATTCTTCTATAATCCTAAGAGTCAAAATCATATACATATACTCACTAGTTTTTAAGTTAAAAGTTGTATTATAAAAGCTTGCAAATAAAAAAATCACACATCAAAATAAACAAGACCCAAGCTCTGCACATTTCAATAAATTTCTTAAAAAAATAAACATTTAGAAGTTGTGGAGATTCGTGCTTCATTTTACACACACTTACTACTGAGAATTATTCCATTAGGTGAATACATGAGGCCCAGGCAGACAAATGACTCATGTTCTTTGTCATATATAGAAGCTAGAAATGATTATTTTTTTATGAGTAGAGAGTTTGTTAATAGTCATAAGAGCCTGAGAAGGATAGAGGCATCATATAGATGTGACTAGGCCAATGAGTACCAAAACATAACCCTAATGTTCAATGGCATGGTACGGTGTCATGTCATATCCTATTAAGTATCTTACAATATATTTTATGCAAAGGTAGAAAACACCCAAAGTTCCTAAATATAGAAAATGATACATGTTCAAGAAAGAGGAAGGATACAGGTTCAGGAAAGTCATTAATTTTTTCTCATGGTTTGAGTATGAATTATCCTACACGGGTTCAAGTTTAAACATTTGGTTCCCACTTGGTGGTGCTGTTTTGCAAGGCTGTGGAACATTTGAGACACGGGGTAGAACTGAGGATTATAACCTGGCTGGCCTTCCTTCCAGTCCTGTTTTCTCGGATCCACTAAGATGTGAGGAATCCAGGCTGCATGGTCCTGCCATCAGGAGCTCTCACACACTTTTCTTCATGTTTTAACATGTTATGAGCCAAATTATACTTTTCCTTCCTACTGTGAACAGATCAGGTCACAGTGAAAAAAAAAAGTAATCATTGCAAAGCTATATAACTTCTTGTTTCTGAAATACATTGGGTGTGTGAAATTAAAACGTCTGCCAAACCTATGAGAAGGCATATAACAGAGATATATAGGAACCCAAGGTCTTGATTTCCTATGGAGTGGGTGAAATGAACAGTGCAGTTGTTGTCAGGGTTAGTGGGATTAGGGGTAAAATCCATGGAGCACAGAAATTTTTAGTCAGTGAACCTACACTACAGGGCACAGCAGTAATGATTATACAGCATTTGTCCCCAATTTATAGAATGTACATAGAAGAAGAATAGACACTAGTCTGTCCATGTAAATTCTTCATTTGTAGCAAATGTATTACTCTGGTGCCATGTTTCATAATGGGGGGATGTTGGAAGGGAAAAGCCATGTTCAGGAAATATCTGTAGTTTCTTTTTAATTTGCTGTGAATATAAAACATTTTAAGCAACCTTGATCTTCAAAATATTATAAATTAGGATATTTCTGGGCCTATATATCCATTACTGAATTTGTCTTTTTTTCTCTCATTTTTAGCTAACATGGAGAGCAAACTATTAAACAAAAGGAATTTTTTTATAATTTATTTAATTATTATTTTATGTGCATTAGTGTAAAGGTGTCAGATCCCTGGGAATTGCCATTACAGACAGTTGTGAGCTGCCATGTGGGTGCTGGGAATTGAACCCAGGTCCTTTGCAAGAGCAGAGAGCACTCTTAACCACTGAGCCATCTCTTCAGCCCCCCCCCCCCAAATTTTAATACCTTTTATTATTCAGATATCTCTTCCAAATTTATTTGTAAGAACATCTGCATTTCTATTGGTGTCATCTCAGTTCAGCTCACTTTAAACAGTCAGATTTTTAATGGTCATTTTGAACAGTGAGATGAATGTAGTTTCTAACAGTAATAAGAGACACAATATCACAACAAAGTCTCTGATCCTCTGGCTCTTTCTGCTTCTTCTTCCTCAGTGTTCCCTGAGCATTGTGGGCAGGGGTTGTGTTGTGCTAGATAGATCTGTAGGGGTAGGCTCCAAAATTCCGCATTTTGATTCATTGTGGTTTTCAGTAATTGTATTCATCTGTTGCAAAAAAAATTTTCCTTAATGAGGAGTGAGGAATACAGTTATTTGGGTTATAAGGACAAATATTTAGAATTTAGTTTAGGGAGCATGCTGGTCTAGTAAAATATTAGTTATAGGTTCTCTTCTAAGATCCCTTACTTCACTAGCTAGCTTTGGGTAGTTGGTTAGGTTTCCTGTGCCAGATATAATTTTATTCTTGGTGAGCATATCCAAAGTCCAGTTAGAGAGATGTTGGTTGCCACCAGGTCTCCCTTCCCTATTGCATTCTTAAAGTTACTGTACTATGTTAGTCATTGTGGTTCATCAGCATTATAGCTGGGTGGGACTGTTGGTTGCTACCCCCATTTGGAAGTTGGAATGGCACATTTTGGTACCATGAAAGCTAGTGCTCAGGAAAGGACTATTTAGGTCAGTTCCATCCCCCAGGGTCTCTGGGCCCTATGTCTCAAGTACATTATATCTTCAGCAATAATGACTTACTTTAACATCTCTGGGAAAGGACCAAGGGTGAAAGCAATAGCCTATAATGGTTTGAGAGTCTCTTGAACAACCATGACAAGCTACTCAAAAGAGGTCTTCTCATGTCTAGTGTTGGGTTTTGTTATATGACTTTTGGAGGGGAGGACTGTCACCTCAAATGGAAAATATTTCTTTAAAATTTGCATATCTATCACTTGTATTATAGCTATGTTTATGTATACAGTTAACAGTAGTGTTGGGATTCAGACCTGGGACAAAATTTGGCTTTCAGCAAGGTATATTCTGTTACATGTCTGCATTTGTTTTCTTTTTTTTTTCATTTATTAAAACATTTTCTTCTCATACAATATATTCCAGTTACAATTCCAGTTCTCTATTCATCTCAGTTACTCTGCACCTCCCTTTCCCTCTACATCCACTATCTTTCTGTCTTTCATAAGAAATGCTCAACTTCATTAGCCATTAGGGAAATGCAAATCAAAACAACCCTGAGATTTCACCTTACACCCATCAGAATGGCCAAGATCAAAAACTCAAGTGACAAAACATGCTGGAGAGGTTGTGGAGAAAGGGGAATCCTTCTCCACTGCTGGTGGGAATGTAAACTTGTACAACCACTCTGGAAATCAATCTGGCGCTCTCTCAGACAACTAGGAATAGCGCTTCCCCAAGATCCAGCTATACCACTCCTAGACATATATCCAAAAGAGGCTCAATTACACAAAAAGGACATTTGCTCAACCATGTTTGTAGCAGCTTTATTTGTAATACCCAGAAGCTGGAAACAACCCAGATGCCCCTCAACTGAAGAATGGATGCAGAAATTGTGGTACATCTATACAATAGAATATTATTCAGCAATGAAAAATAAGGAAATCATGAAATTTGCAGGTCAATGGTGGGACCTGGAAAGGATCATCCTGAGTGAGCTGTCCCAGAAGCAAAAAGACACACACGGTATATACTTACTCATATAGACATACAACATAGGATAAACCCACTAAAATCTGTGCATCTAAAGAAACTAAGCAAGAGAGAGAACCCTAACTAAAACGGTCAATCCCCATCCTGAAAGGCAAAGAGGATGGACATCAGAAGAAGAAGAAAACAGGAAACAACCTAGGAACCTCTTACAGAGGGCTTCTGAAAGCCAGAAGAAGAAAACAGGAAACAAACTAGGAACCTTCCACAGAGGGCCTCTGAAAGCCTCTGCCCTGCAGACTATCAAAGCAGATGCTGAGCCTGATGGCCAACTGTTGGGCAGAGTGAATGGAATTTTATGTAAGAACTGGGAAATAGTAAGAGCTGGAGAGGACAGGGTCTCCACAAGGAGAGCAACAGAACAAGAAAATTTGAACACAGGGAACTTCCCAGAGACTCATACTCCAACCAAGGACTATTCATAGAGATAACCTAGAACCCCTGCACAGATGTAGCCCATGGCAGTTCAGTGTCTAAGTGGGTTACATAGTAATGGGAAGAGGGACTGCCTCTGACATAATCTGATTGGCTTGCTCTTTGATCACCTCCCCCTGAGGGGAGAGCAGCCTTACCAGGCCACAGTAGAGGACAATGCAGCCACTTTTGATGAGAACTGATAGACTAAGATCAGAAAGGAGAGGAGAACCTCCTCTCTCAGTGGACTTGGGGAGTGGCATGTATGCAGAAAGGGGAGGAAGGGTGAGATTAGCAGGGGAGGAGGGAAGGGCTTATGGGGGGATACAAAATGAATAAAGTGTAATTAATAAAAAATTAAAAAATAAAAATAAAAAAATAAAAAAAGAAATGATCAAATTAATAGAAAGAAAAATGCCCAAAGGGTATGTGCATAAATTACACTCACTCAGGAGTCTATAATATATATAAAGATGACCTGGTACAGACCTTACAAGCCTGACCATGTTTCATCTGTCTCTGTGAGTTCATATGATCTTTGCTCAGTTGACTCAGGGACTGTTCTCCTCTGTCCCCTCTGCCTCTTATACTCTTTCAGTCTCCTCTGCTGTGGGATTCTGTGAGCTTCAAAGAGAAAAAAAAAAGTGATGGAGATATCCATTGAGAGCTGTGTTTCAAGGTGTTTGTCTGCTTCTGTCTCTGTTTGTCTCTTTTTCTCTCTATCTGTATGTCTCTATTTTTTCTTTCTTTCTGTTTATGTCTCTGTCTCTCTCTTCACAACTTCTGGCTGTGGGTCTCTGCATTTCTTCCCATCTAGTGCAGGAGGAATAATGGCCGAATAAGACAGTGACCTATGGGTGTAATAGAATACCATTAAGAGTCATTTTTATCACTTTTGGTTGTTGTTTCTTTCTTTGCTTTTTTTTTCTTTGTTTGGTTGGTTGGTTAGTTTTGATTTTAAGACAAGTGATATCTGTTTTTTTTTCTTTTACTCTGTTTCAAAGTCTTTCAAATTTATTTATTAATTTATTACAATTTGTTCACTTTGTAATCCAACTGTAGCCCCATCCCTCATCCACTCTCCCTCCCACCCTCCCCCTCCCTTTTCTCCTCCCAGGCCCCTTCCCCTAGTCCACTGATAAGGGCAGTCCTCCTCAGCTTCACATGACTGCACTTGGCAGCCCTTAGTTAAGATGGCGCTGAAACTGAAGCCACATGTCTTTCTCATAACAAAGAGGACTGTCAGTCATGTGTCTACTCTTAATCAAGATGGCAGTAAAGCTACAGCTCCACCTTATTTATCCAATAGTCAAGATGGCATCCACCCACATGTTGTTCATATCTTTCCTGCTGTCAGCCTGGCCTAGGGTGTAGTCAGAAATGCTCATCCTTAGTCATTAGGGAAATGCAAATCAAAACCGCCCTGAGATTTCACCTTACACCCATTAGAATGGCTAAGATCAAAAACTCAAGTGACAACACATACTGGAGAGGTTGTGGAGAAAGGGGACCCTCCTTCATTGCTGGTGGGAATGTAAACTTGTACAACCACTTTGAAAATCAATCTGGCGTTTTCTCAGACAATTTGGAATAGTGCTACCTCAAGATCCAGCTATACCACTCCTAGGCATATATCCAAAATATGTTCAAGTACACACAAGGACATTTGCTCAACCATGTTTGTAGCAGCTTTATTCATAATAGCCAGAACCTGGAAACAACCCAGATGTCCCTCAGTGTAGGAATAGATACGGAAATTGTGGTACATTTACACAATGGAATACTACTCAGCAATTAAAAAACAAGGAAATCATGAAATTTGCAGGAAAATGGTGGAAACTAGAAAAGATCATCCTGAGTGAGGTATTCCAGAAGCAGAAAGACACATATGGTATATACTCACTTATAAGTAGATACTAGACATATAATACAGGATAAACCTTCAAAAATCTATACACCTTAAGAAGCTAATCAAGAAGGAGTACCCTGAGTAAGATGATCAATCCTCATTCAGAAAGGCAAACAGGAGGGACATCAGAAGAGGGAGAAAACAGGGAACAGGTCAGGAGCCTACCACAGAGGGCTTCTGAAAGACTCTACTTAGCAGGGTTTCAAAGCAGGTGCTGAGACTCATAGCCAAACTTTGGGCAGAGTGCAGGGAATCTTATGAAAGAAGGAGGAGACAGAAAGTCCTGGAGGTGACAGGAGTTCCACAAAGAGAGCCACAAAACCAAAAAAATTGGAGCACAGGGGTCTTTTCTGATATTGATACTCCAACTAAGGACCATGCATGAAGATAACCCAGAACCCCTACACAAATGTAGCCTATGGCAGCTCAGTCTCCAAGTGGGTTTCCTAATAATGGGAACAGGGACTGTCTCTGACATGAACTCAGTGGCTGGCTCTTTGATCACCTCCCCCTGAGTGGGGAGTAGCCTTACCAGGCCACAGAGGAAGACAAGTGCAGCCAGTCTCAATGAGACCTGATTGTCTTGGGTCACAGGGAAGGGGAGGAAGGACCTCCCGTATCAGTGGACTAGAGGAGGAGCATAGGAAGAGATGAGGGAGGGAGGATGAGACTGAGAAGGGACAAGGAAGGGGGCTACAGCTGGGATACAAAGTGAATAAACTGTAATTAATAATCAATAAATAAATTTTAAAAATCTTTACATTATAGTACTATGTAAAGTTTATAAAACATTATCACCGAAAGTTACGACCTTCAGGTTTCAAAATAGCCCTGAGGGTAAAACTAACAAGGAAACTGAGGGTATGGAATTGTACATAAAGAAGCTAAGGTTAATAAATTATAACTAATACAAGATAACCAAGGGTAAGGAATAATTAACACAAGAATAACCACAGGTGGGTAAGGAATTATAACTACTATAAGAATACCATTGATGAGTAACTATAACACAAGGAAAAAATCTCAGAGGCCCCAATAACTCACAAAGAATTCTTCGCCTATTATAGTTTGAGACAGCATCAAATTTATGGATTCTTAATCATTAGTAGACTATTTCCATTCAGATAGGTTTATCTGATATTGACCAGAAAAATCTTTCATATAAGACTCAGCTCCTTCCACTTATCAAATCTCCTCATCTTACAGTTAGGATTTCCCCCCAAATATGAGGCAGTGGATTGAACTTGTCTTCTCTTCTTTCTCCCCAAGAGACCCATCATAGAATAGTAGGTGCTTGGTGGATTGTATAGTAGAACAAGACTCAGACTCCTGGGTCTATTGTTGAGACATTCTATGGTCTTGGCAGGTGTTTAACTGTCCAGTGCCTCTCTTATCTGAAAAGCAGTAATAAGGATTCTTGAAGGTGTATTAAGTAACTGACACAGAGCACTAAGGGTTCATGGCATGCTGGTGTTCTCTGCTGGTTGCTAATAAAAATGATCTGTCTCGGCAAAGAGGATGGACATCAGAAGAAGGAGAAAAGAGGGAACAAGTCAGGAGCCTGACACAGAGGACCTCTGAAAGGCTCTGCCCTGCAGACTATCATTGCAGATGCTGAGACTTATGGGCAACCTTTGGGCAGAGTGCAAGGAATCTTAGGAAAGAAGTGGGAAACAGTAAGATCTGGAGAGGACAGGAACTCCACAAGGAGAGCACCAGAACAAAAAAAAATCTGAGCACAGGGGTCTTTCCTGAGACTGATACTCCAACCAAGGACCATGCATGGAGATAACCTAAGACTCCTGCACAGATGTAGCCCATGGCAGTTCAGTATCCAAGTGGGTTCCATAGTAATAGGAATAGGGACTATCTCTGACATGAGACAGTCTTTAATTATCTGACATGGCCTGCTCTTTAATTATATCCCTCTGAAGGGGGAGCAGCATTACCAGGCCACAGAAGAAGACAATGCAGCCACTCCTGATAAGACCTAATTGACTAGGATCAAAAGGAAGGAAAAGAAGACCTCTCCTATCAGTGGACCTGGGGAGGGGCATGCATGCAAAAGGGAGAGGAAGGGAGAAATTGGGATGGGCAGAGGGAGGAAACCACAGGGGGGATACAAAGTGAATAAAGTGTAATTAATAAAGAATTAAAAAATGATCTGTCTCAGCTCTATTAATCCTTTAAACATGAAAATAGATCTGTGTGGAGAAAGGAGGGAATTGTGAAAATGCTAATGTGGGTAAATGGTGATATTGGGCCTCAAGATGCTTTTAAACAGGATAATTAACAAAGTTCCAACACTGAGGTTAGCTGCCTGCTGAGTAGGTTCACTGAGTTTTGTCAGGTCATTAAAAATAGTGAGGAAGAAAAAGGCTGTCCCTCCATAATGGAAAGGTTTGGACACCAAGGTGAGACGGCACAGGGCAGTACCAGCCTTCATGCCATTTCTTACTTAGTATTTTTATTATTGTTATTTGTTTATTTGTTTCTTAATTTGTCGTCCATGATTTTCTATCTTTTTCTCTGAATTCTAATTTTTCCTTTTGCCATCTGCCTCTGTCTTTTCATGTACCCTCTCTCCCCCTGGTTTTCTCACTGCATTTGTCCTTGCGGCTTACTTCATTTTTAGCATCAAATTCTGGAAAGCATCTTGTCTTCGTTTCTAAAAACTGTTAGATCCAAGGTGTGGTGGTACCCTGACAATGTCCGATGTGAATGCCTGAGTTCAGCTAAGGTTGGAATCTGACCCCAGAAGGGTTGCTAGCAGGGAAAGAACGCCTGAACTCGGCATTCCTCAGAAATCTTGTGAAGCATGTTTCTGTTTGTCAGGATCTTTTTTTTTTTTTTTTTTTTTTTTTTACCTTATCTGACCCCTAACAAACTTTTATTTCTGCCCCTGGAGTGATTCAGTTTGGTGGCTTCACTGCACCCTCACTTACAAAAACTATGAATTTAGCAAACCTACGAAGACATAGAGATGACATGATATTCTAATTTCAGTGTTGTTCTTAAATCAATGTTTACTGAGCTAGCAATTATTATCCAGGTCTTTGGATACTTTGGCAATTATAAGCTATCAATCAAAATGGATCAAAACTCTTAATAGAAGACTTAGGACTTTGAAATTATTCTTGTAAAGCATGTGAAAGATACTTTAAAAGAAAGACACCAATAATGAATTTCTGAAAAGGACTCCAATAGCATAAAAAATATTTTTTAAATTGGCAAATGTGCTTACATGGCTTCTGGCAGAAAAAGAAACATTTACTAGAGTGAAGAGATGGCCTACACCATAGGAGAAATCTTTGCAAATTACAGAAAAGATAGGGGATTCACATCAAGATATTTAAAGAATTGTAAAAAAAAGAAAAAAGAAAAAAGAAAAATCTTATCATCCAATCAATAAGTGCATAAATGAAACAAATAGATCTCAAGCAAATAAATACAAATGACCATTAAATACATGGAAAGCTGTTCAATATCCTTAGCCATGAGGAAATACAAGTTAAAACAACATTGAAATTCCATCTCATCCTGGGCCAGTGGTTCTCAACCTGTGGGTCACAAAACCTTTGTCAAACGACCCTTTCACAGAGTTCGCTTAAGACCATCAGAAAGCACAGATATTTATATTACACTTCAAAAGAGTATCAAAATTACAGTTATGAAGTAGCAACAGAAGCAATTTTACGGTTGGGGCTCATCACAACAAGAACTGTACTAAAGGGTCACAGCATTAGGAAGGTTTAGAAACACTGTCAGAATTGCTATCCTCAAGAAGGAAATGACACAAATGCACATGAGGCACTGGGAGATGAGGATCATTTCTACACACTAGCGGTATTACAGAGCTCTGTAGCCACTGTAGAAATCTGTATGACTGGTTCTCAAAAAAACTAAACATAAGCTAGTTGTGGAGCCACACACCTTTAATCCCTGTAGAGACAGGCAGTTTTCTATGAATTTGAGACCAACATAGCCTATGTAGAGAATTTGAGCCACCTAGGCCTGCATCATCAATATTTCCCCAATATATAAAATAAAATTAAATTAGAAAACAACAACAACAAAAACTAAACATGACCCTCTGTTGTACCTCTAGGTATGTCTTATCATGCAAGTCAGTACTGTAGACACAGAGTTAACAACTGGGTAAAGGCTGTTGATGACTTTTTTTTTCCTGCAGGGTTTATATTGTACCTCCTAACACTATGAAATCTAGCCAGCAGGGAAGAGGCTTCTATGTCACCAGCTTTATTTTTCCATTTCTTGTGACCGAAGTACATAATGGTTTCTGCATTAAAGTCTGTCATGCGAGCTAGCAAGAGAAAAATGGCTATAGTAGGAATTATTCTAGGATGTTATGGGATCAAATTTCCTGACCAACCATTCAGAGGGATATATTCTACATCTGCAACTGTGCTTTTGTTTGATAATCCATGGTGTATTGGAAAAGTAGTATCGACCCCACACACCCAATTCATAAAATAACTACATAATATAGCTTTCTCCTCTCTCTCTCTCTCTCTCTCTCTCTCTCTCTCTCTCTCTCTCTCTTTCTCTCTCTCTTTCTCTCTCTCTTTCTCTCTCTCTCCCACTAATATTTTTACAGTTACATGGTTTTACAGGTAATCTAAGTTAAATACATGAATCTGTAGATTCTATTGTAACCAGACACTTTCTGATTGTACTTAAGTTCTGTTCCACAAAAGGACATTCATTCCTGGCATCTGACATTCATTCCGGGTTCAAGAACTCAGACTGAGACACTCCTAGGCCTTAAGTGAAAACCTACTGTTGCTATTTTGCTAAATGAACATTGTGGTAAATTACCTTCTTACCTTCACAAAACAAATTTCTGTAACCTTAGATCAGTGCATCTCTCAGTCCTCAACAGAGGAACTTCCTTATGAATTGGAGCACAGCTAATCCAGAGACTCACAACCGGTCAAAGGGCAGAAAATAACTTCCCACTCAGACAAAAGTAGGACATTTTTATTGCCCCACTTCTCCTCAAGGCTATGGACCATCACGAGAGAAGAGGTGGAAAGATTCTAAGAACCAGGGTCAGAGAGGGCTATGATAAAATATTGTCTTCTGAACATGACAGGATCTGTGAACTCATAAACTCACAGTAGCTGCACAATGCCTGCAGAAGATCAAGACAGTCAACATTGTACCATGAATTGGGAGAATTCTAGGAGCCTTCATCCTAGCTAAAGAGTTGTCAATGGCTGCTAGGGGAGTGACAGTTTTCCTAAGGGCTGTGGATCCTAATAGGCTGACCACACTCCATTAGGTGGATTCACATACATGCGTGTTTGAGCATCACAAATTAGAAACGATAGATTTTAAAAATAAAAGACATGAACTTGAACAGGGAATGAGGACTGTCTATAGGAAGGGTTGGAAAAAGGATAGAAGGTAAGTATTATCAAATACATTTTAAAGATGTATAATATTCGCAAAATGAATAAAAATAATATATTAAGAAATAAACAGTAAGAAATAATATATTAAGAAATAAGCAGTAGTGGTGTGCATACCTTTAATCCCAGTACTCAAGAGGCAGAGGCAGAGGCAGATGGATTTCTATGAGTTCAAGGCCAACCTGGTCTACAGAGTTAGTTCCAAAACAACCAGGGCTACAAAGGAAATCCCTCTCTCAAAAAACCAAATCTTGCCAGGCCACAGAGGAGGCCAATGCAGCCAGTCCTAATGAGAACTGATAAGCTAGGGTCAGATGGAAGGGGAGGAGGATCTCCCCTATCAATGGACTTGGAAAGGGGCAGGGAGGAGATGAGGGAGGGATTTAAGACTGGGAGAGAATGAGGGAGGAGGATACAGCTGGAATACAAAGTGAATAAACTTTGATTAATATTAAAAAATAAAAATTTAATTAAAAAACAAAGAAAGAAAAAGTGTGGGGGAGGGTTAAACACAAAACTGCTGCAATATGACACATGCATGACACGCCTAGATATTTACTTAAAGGACCCTCTATTGTATTATAGAGATACTGCACATCATGTTTACTAATGCACAAAAGCCAGAATATGGAATCCAACTAGGTTTTTATCAACAAATGAATGGGTAAGGAAAATATGATATATCCATAAAGTATAATTTTATTCAGCTGTAAAGAGAAATATAAACACGACATTTGCAGTAAAAAGAACAAACTGGAAATCATTTTGCTAAGCTATTTTTCCAGACTCAGAAAGGCAACCCCTGTATGTTTACTCTCATGTATGAAACCTAAATGTATATGAAATATGTGTGACTGTGTGTGTGTATGTATGTGTGTGTATTGGAACTGCAAATAGGACCATGAGAAGGAAGGAAGAACTAGTAAGTGGAGAGGGATAGAGAGCAAGAAAATGTATGTGACATGAAAGACCCTAGCAAAGTGTTTTCTCTGAGACTGGAAATACTTCCTTCCCCAAAGTGTCCCATGAGGATATTTATTATATAATCAGGTCTGTAATTAGACATTGTGGGTGATTGATTCTTAGAAGATGACTGAAGCCCAGGAGCCAAGAGCATGCCCTGTTAGTTTAGAGAGCAGTGAATGTCTTCCATTTCCTCTCCTATGAAAGAGAGGTGATAATCTTACCTTACAGAACTGACAAAAGGATTAAATACAACAATAAACCAATAAGGTAAATTATACTGTGTGTGCAAAGCAACTATCACTCTAAAAATCAGCACACTATTTGTCATGCTAAGCCTCATTTTAGTGCTGATGATTCAATTCAAAGATTGTGATGGAACGAGACAGTGCAAAACTTCCTCCGTTTTGTTTTCTTGCTGAAGCCCTTTCCAGGTTTAACTAGAATCTGATCTCCTTGATGGAGAATCCCATGGAAAATTACCCAGTCTTATTTTAGAAACCCAAGATCAGAGTGTCTTAGCTAACTTAGCTTTTGTTTAAACTTCGTTTGGAAGTTTGGAAATGGAGAACCCCTCCATCTGTCTGCTTGTCTTAACTTCCGTTAAACTCCTAACTTCAAACTGCTTACATCTCTGAAGTACCCTGCAACTACTGAGCAAGATTCCTGGAAGAGGTCTCTGGCCTTAAAAACCTTGTGTTCTGGACAAAGGGTCACACTGAGGTCCCCAAACACTTGGGTGAAGTCCCAGTCAGCTAGAATAAAAACTTTTGATTAGCTAGAAATTATATCTGAGTGATAACTCTGGTGAGCACACCATAACAGAATTTGAACACTGAGTTTCCTCTGTTTCTGGGAGGCAAGTTACAAGAACCAGGTGCAAATACCAAAACTACAAGTACAACCAAGGAAAGGAACGGGGCATTCCAGTTTACTTTTATGTTACTGGGATAAAGCTATTAATCATGCCAGATTCTTCTGCTCCATCAATTTTCTCAGCAATAAAAGGTTTTTATTTGTTTTGTTTTTAATTTATAGATTCTTAATCGGAATTATCACATCAACAGCTGTCACTGCCTTGCTTCCTTCTGATACTCCACAAACCAAGCCTTCATTGTCTGGAACTCTTTCAGCACTCCTAGCTTCCAACCTTCATTAACAGCATCAACCTTCACTAAACTTTAAGCACTAAAGTGCCTTTTCTAGCCCTGAGGTCCAAATACTTCCTCAGTTCTATAAGGCGAAAGACAGATATGGTCAGATCACAGCATCCTTTACCGGGATGTTCTAATTTGCTTTCTTTTGCTGCAATAAATACCACGAACAGAAGCAACTTGAGGGCGGGGGTGAGGGGGAAGGTTGTTTGGCTTACAGTTTCACTTCAGTTTATTGTGAGAATTCTGCCAACTTCTAAAAATATCTATCCGAATTATACATTCCGGAACTAGGAGAAATGACCAAAGGATGAGTTCAGTGACCCTCTGGACCTATTGTGAGCTGGACATTAGCCACAATCCCATTAATCATCTGACCTCCATAAGCCTCTACTTTAACTTAGAGGTCACAGTGATTTCCAGGAATCAACACCAATTCAGAACCAGTATCCAATAGACCCTGGAATGTCTGATTGCTTCCTTCCCCCCAGTGTATAGTTACTGTTGTAAAAGGCTTAAGTGCCTCTGGGAAAGAACTGGAGAAAGATTAACCACAAAACTTTCAGGTGTCTTATCAAAGTCCTTCCTCAGGAAAACCTGTCCACACTTTCATCCAAGGGGTTCTGGGCCTGCAAACTGGTTCAAGTCTGGAAACTGTTTCACTGGCGGAGATTGCCTTTTGCCACAATGCAATGTAGCCTTTCTTTTATTTGTCTGAGAATTCTTTGGCTTATACAGATCAAACAGAAATGCAGTAAGCTTCTTATCTATTTCACACCTGGAAACACCATGATTGATTATCCAATACCAAATATTCGTACAAGTCACGCCAATATAAAGTTCACCTTGTGTGCTTACCATTATAGGTTAGGTCATGATGAACAGTGCTTTGTCTATGCTGCCCATTGTGATAGCTAGGAACACAGCCCACCTTACTCCCAGCCTCACCCCTGGAAAGTCTTTGGTATCACAGGCGTTGCATTTCAGTGGTACAGGGAGACCATGAGATAACGTAGAAAATAAAAGTTGCTACCAATAAAGGCCCTGAACCAAAAGCCAGAAAAAGTAGTGACCAAAGCCAGTGGTTGTTTTCAAATGAATGTGTGAAGCTCACCTTGAAGTTAGGGTGGGATTTCTTTTGTGTTTATTTTTTAAAACATTGTATTAAGCAAACTGACTCCTCTCTTCCCTTTTCTCAGTGAATTAACCAAGATAGCGAACAGGCAGGTTCACTTAGGGATAATCAGCCTCCTTATGTTTTGAAAAATGAACCAATTCAGATATTTGGGTACTTCATTGAAAAGATCCATTGTTTTCTGAGCTTGAGTCATTCAAGCAACAGTCATTAAATTGTGTCCAAATAGAGGATTAGCTCACACTTTGGATTGTGTTAGGGGAAGAAGTCATGGGAAAGAACTGGGATGTCTCAATATCTAACATTTGGTCAAAAAAGGAATTTGCTTTAGTGTTCAACTGCAACACATTTCCTCGGAGATTTTAAAATTTTTAGCGCTTGGAGCTGATTTTAGATGTCAAGGGAACAAATAAGGTGTTGCGAACAGAAATAAAATCAGAAGTTTCTGGGTAAAGTGACAGTGTTTCTTTTTCCTCGATTGACCATTTTTTTTTTTTTTTTTTTGAGATTTGTTTCAGGTATAGTTCTTCTTTAAATGAGCTTTTATAAAAGAAAAATATTACAATACCAACCCAGCTAAAATCCTAGCAATGGTAAGAATGGGGCTTGTAAAGTGCTACTCCTGAAAAGATACTGGCCTTTGATAGCTGCTGAGAACAGAGGAAACAGAAGACTTTCTTCAGGGATGTTGTCCCCGAAATGTTACCCATGTTTCAGTATTTGTATTCTTTTTCTTTTTTTTTGTTCTTTCTTTTTTCTCTCTCTAAAGAAGACAAGATGAAACTATGAGGGCAAAGTGGTGGAGGGATTAGGGAAAGAACTGGAAAAGAGAGAAAAGAGGAATTTGATCAAAAGATACCATATTACATGCATGTATGAAACTCTTTATAAAATAACTAGATAAAATAGAAAAGACTATCTGGAAAAGTTAAAGAATACTCAACTGTACAGTCCTTTCTCTCCATGGACTCTTGATCTTAGGAGGACCTCCAACTGGAAGTGAAACACAAGCTAGAGATTAATAACCTTTGTTTGCTAGTTGGTTATCACTAAGAAAGGCTTGGAAATCTCCAGTCATGGATGAATCCTATGGATTTCGTCACTCTTCTGACAGATTGTCTCTTTTGATAATTATCTGTCACTTCCTGTTTTCTATCTGTGTATTTTTGTTGTTTTTGTTGCTGTTCTGTTTTACAGGCTATCTTCATGACTCCAAGTATGTCTTTGTAATTAAATTTGGATTTGAATTAGAGAAAGGATTTCTACAAAAACACATCCCTGACTATCAGAGGTTTGAGCTCCTGAACTCTGTATTGTATGATTCATGCTAATTCTACTTGTGTATGATTCTTAAATAGGAGACACTCTTTAAACTGAAATTAGCAGCAGCAGAATTTTCACCCAGGTTGAAAATGGAAAGAAGTTGGAGGAACAGTTCCTGGGTTTGTGACCTCATCCTTATAGGCAGGCTTCTTAGAAGAGCACTGCTTTCTTTCTTTTTTTTTTCCTTTTCCTTCCTTCTCTCCATCCCTCATTTCTTCCTTCTTTTTTCCTTCCTTTCTTTTCTTCATTTCTTAGCTGAACAGTTTTCGAGATACCGAGGACTCAAATTTTATTTTAGCATGCTCAGTAACACACATTCAGGATTGCCATAGTGTGATTTCTGTTATGAATTATCTAAATGGTACAGTGCTTGCATTCGGCTGCTTATAAGGTAAGTACACTAGTGTCTGTGTTCATAGTTAGGTGAGAGTTATTGGTGCTATGGTAGTTTGTCAAACTCTTAGGTTTGGAAAGGCTTTTGTTTGTTTTTTTTGTTAACTGTGATGCATAACAATAATTTGGAAGCTGGTGGTGCTGTCAGTAATCCCAGGACTCAAAAAGTGAAATTAGGAGGGCTGTGAGGTTAAAGTCCTTCAGATTTTCATCGTGAGTTCGAAGACAGTCTTGGCTCCATAACAATTCTCTGTCTCAACAAAATAAAATGAAAGGACTTGGAATACTCATTAAAATTCAGACCCCTGGACTTTGCATTCTGAAGTCTGATTTTTTTTTGAACAATGGAGCTCTCTTGATTGCTTATCAATAAAACTACTGAGCTTCCTTCTTTTGACAGTTTTTATTTTAGTTTTAGAAATCATAATATAATTACAACAATTTTCCTCTTGCGTTTTCTCCTTCCAATGCCCCTCCATACTCTCCCACATTCTCAAATATATGGCTATATATAAGTATATATATATATATATATATATATATATATATATATATATACTTATAACACACACATATAAAATACAAAATTTAAGAATATATAAATACAACCAGTTCAGTCCATATAATATTAATTGTATGAATATTATTTCAGGGCTGACCACTTAGACGTGGATGACCAACTGGGGGACTCCTACTGGGAAAGACTATTTATCCTATTCTCAGCATTCCTCAGTTGCCTGCAGTTCTTTGACTAGCATGGAGGCCTCATGAGCTTTCCCCCATATTATCCTGTGTATTGGTGGTGTCCTTGTCTGGTATTGTTTAGGCAGCCATGTAGATGAGACTTAATTTTGTAGCGTCTGATGTTTCTAGAGCACACAGTCTCATAGCAAGCTCTCAGCTCCTCTGGCTCTTACACTTTTTCTGCCCCCTCTTCCTCAGTGATACCCCAGCCTTAGGTGCAGGAGTTGTGTTGTAGATGTATCTGTTGAGACTAGGATCACATAATCTTTTGTTTTCTACATTTGAGCAGTTGTGGTTTTCTGTAATGGTCTCCTGTTGCAAAGAGAAATTTCTTTGATAAAGGGTAAGAACTTCACTTATCTGTGGGTATAAGGACAGATATTACAAATGTAGTTAATGATTATGGTAGTTTAGTCAGGGGGTGTTTTTAGGTTCCCTCCCAATCCCCCTTTCACTACTTTACAGTTCAGGCATTTCTGCTTTAGGAAGCCATCATTCTGTCCTGGGTTCCCTGTGGACCATACCTACCTGTATGTGTCTGCATGACTGCCCTCTTCTCATGTCTTTTCTCTTCAGTGTTATGATTTTGTCTTTGCCCCTTAATAGCATTGAACTCTGTTCTGTCTGGTGTGGCCTTTCAATGCATACTTGTGGCCAGTTGCTGTTGGAGCTTTTTTGCTAGAATTTTTTTTTCTGGTCAGATGTTCTCCCTACTATTTTTGGGCTGCCTTTGGTTTCTGAGACATGTGGTGTGCATTTTGGCTTTGTATCTACCTACTGGATCCCTTCTTGTCTTACATATCTGCTTAGCTCTGAGTTGGACACTCTGTAGCAGCAGGTGTTCCTCACCAGACATGTTTCTGCCTTTTGTGTGTAATCTGAGATATTTGACAGCTCCACATAGCAGTTTGTTGGAGTCACTTTTTCTAGTGTGAATAAGAAAATATCCATGCAGAGGAATGTTCTATGATCACTAGGGTTTTAACTCCTAGACTTGGATACAATAGGCTATTTAATCATCTTCTTCAACAACCTTAGCTCCCTCTTCACTAAGGTTCATTTTGAGAAAAACATTGTTCACCTGCCAGTCATTTTTTTTTAAACCGCTCATCTCCAGAATGCATCTTTTGCATCTGTTTCTAGTATTCTTTCTTGTCTTTGAGTTGTCCTAAAGCCCTTACCCTTTTTATAAGGCAAGTATGAACATTGAGATTATATTTAAGCCCCAAAGGAAAAATCAAGTTCTTAAATAGACCCTTTCCTAAAGAACTAAAGGCAGAGACCTCAAGAACTTGCCTTTATCTCTCAAAAGCTGAGGTCTGGAATTCACAGCTCCCTCAGCCAAGCCTGAAATTTAGGCTCCCAGAATGCATAGCCTTGATGTCCCAATCACAGAAATGCTGTGTACTGACTTCCTGTTTCCATGTCACATCATATATTAAACACATACTTATACTAATGCCAGAAGGAACAAAGAACCTGGGGATATTTATTTAATTCCAAACCTGTTATAATTTTCATGAGTATTATCTACTCAGAAAATTCTCTGTTTAAGGGCCTCTAATTGTTGAGTATTGCTCTGAATGTTTACCAGTTGGCACCTTTTCAGGTATGTAGTGTTAACAGCATGGTTAAAGTTTAAGAAAAAACAAACCGAAGCTACAAAATGAAATTTGCTGGTTACAATGTTCACTTTATAGTTCAATCAGAAGACAACATCTCTTCTAAAGAGAATCAGTTCAAGCCTGACACCACTTCAGCAGGTGTATTAGTTTTCAATTTAACATTCCCTCCCATTAGGGATCATCTTTTTATTCTACCTTTGTCGGGACTCTGGAAAACTGCTTCTTCTCTCATTAGCATCATGCTCCTTTTGGCATTTTAGAAGTATTTTAAATAACGTCTGCATAAAATGTCACAATATTTGGATTTCAGCCCTTCTATTATATCATTCAATATGAAAAGCCTATGAAACTTCTTCAGAAAGACATTTAACAATAAATATCCTGGAAAAGAATTTTTTTTCTATCACCTGTGAGCCCAAATAATTGACAGCATGTTGTTTTGTCCTTAGCTCCACCCCTCCCTGATACAGTCTATCAGTCTTCCCCAGTCAGTAGCCACTCTCTCACAGAATTACGTCTGCCCACTCCCCTACTCGTTCTGTTTTTAAACCTCTCTTTTGACTGGGTGATCTGTACTAATCTGCAACACTCCAAAAGGAGAAGGTGAAGTGCTGAAAATGGCATCCTCGACACGGTAATTCTGAAGAGCTCTTCCTGAACATACCACCACTCTCCCTCTGCTGAGAGACAAAGAATGAAAAACTGCAACAGCCTTGAGAATTGCCACTGTTTTCTTTCTTCTTTTCAGAATTGTACCCAGACGAAAAGAAGACTGTATGTACCAATCCAGAACCCAGGATAGAGAAACTACAGTCTTTCTCTCCACCAGGGCACTTTGATCTGTTGACATTTTCTAGTTCTGAAGGCTAGGGTAACATTGAAGAGAAACCAGATACTCTTAGCAATACCTACAACATTACCTCCTCGTCATGGCATTAGATGTTCATCAACTAGACATTTATTGAGATGATGGTGAAATATATAGAAACATGAAGCCTAGTTTGTTTCTTCTGTGTAGACTCAGTGTTGGGAGAAAGACAAGATATGGACTCTTTGTTAATACAACATGCTAATAAAACTGTGGTAATTATAAATATCTCCTTACAGCTTTGTCTTAGAAAGAGACTTAGAGACTGGACACATGGAACAGGGGTTAAGGGTGCTTGACATTCTTGCAGAAGACTTGAGTTCAATTCCCGATACCCACAATATGTGGCTCACAACTGCTTGTAACTCCAGCTTCAAAGCATCTGATGCCCTCATCTCACATCCTGTGTATACTCACACACACACACACACACACACACACACACACACACACGTTGTGGATGTAAACATGGTTTTGTTTTGATCCAAGGTGTAAGATATGGGAATGATTCAGGTTGTCCACAGCAGCAAAGTATTTGCCTCGTGTTGGCTCTGAGAGGGGCTCTTTGCCAGTTGCAGATAGTTTTGTACCGAGGACTCTGAAGAAAGAATAAATTGCAGTGCCCAGAGAGAGAAGGAGGCTCTGAGAAGTAGGCTGCTGATGCTTTCCTCTGCAGATTGGGTGTGCTGTGGAAACAGGATGGGGTTTGGAAGCAAATATTGAAAAGTGACGTGTCATCTGGGCTGCATTAAAGCACCGTGTTGAGTTGCTGAACAGGTGCGCTGCCCTGGGAAGCCCCCTCACAGCACTCCATCTGATCTTCTTTATCTCCGAAATGGAATAATACTCTTCGCCATGTCACTTGTCAGGATTGCTGTTAGCACACAGGTGACAAACTGAAAGGTCTGCGTAGACCGTGAAGTGGCAAAAAGGCACACATTACCTCTGTGACACCCAGGGAGAGTCCCCTTCCTCCTCCGGGAGCAAAGTGGAGCCACAGGGCAGGGAAGTGAAGTAGCAGCCCTTTTTTCTCACGTGCTTAACAGGAAGCAGTCAAGGAGATCATCTGTGCTGGTCTCAGGAACACCCGTGTGGTGAACTACTTGGGGCTGAGGAGGCTGATAACTGGGAAGCAGTGTGGCTGGACAGCTCTCCTTTTGCAGTCCAACCCCCTGCACCAGGGTTCACCAGCTGTTTTCCTGCTCCTGAGATTACACACACACACACACACACACACACACACACACACACACACATATATATCTGGGCTGCATAAGCATCAGTAGACTGTGGGTAACCACAGGCTAGACACCACTCTCCTTTTTTCCTGCTCTTTCCCACAAACCTGTTCACTTTTCCATTGAAAATATAGGCTCCACAGGATATATACTCACTCATAGTGGATATTAGACATATCATATAGGATGAACATACTAAAATCTGTACACCTAAAGAAGCTGAGCTAGAAGGAGAACTCTGGGTAAGATGATCAATCCTTTTTCAGAAAGGCAAAGGGGATGGACGTCAGAAGAGGAAGAAAATAGGGAGCAGGACAGGAGCCTACCATGGAAGGCAGAGTGTAGGGAATTTTATGAAAAAAGGGGGAAATAGAAATGCCAAGAGGGGACAGGAGTTCCACAAGGAGAGCAACAGAACCAAAAAGTCTGGACACAGGGGTGTTTTCTGAGACTGATACTCCAACCAAGGACCATGCATGGAGATAACCTAGAACCCCTGCACAGATGTAGCCCATGGCAGCTCAGCGTTCAAATGGGTTCCCTAGTAATGGGAATAGGGACTATCTCTGACATGAACTCATGGGCTGGCTCTTTGATCACCTCCTCCTAAGGGAGGAGCAGCCTTACCAGGCCACAGAAGAAGACAATACAGCCAGTACTATTGAAACCTGATAGGCTAGGGTCAGAGGGAAGGGGAGGAAGACCTCCCCTATTAGTGGATTGGGGGAGGGGCATGGGTGGAGAAGGAGGAGGGAGGGTGGGATTAGGAGGGAAATAGGGAGGGTCCTAAAGGTGAGACACAAAGTGAATAAATTGTAATTAATAAAAATAAAAATAAAAATATCTTAAAAAAAAAAAAAAGAAAATCCCAGGGCAATGCACCTTTCTGAATAGGCATCTGCTCTATAGGTGTGGTATCAGGAAACAGGGATTTTTAGAGAAGGGACTTGATCCTGAGAGTTAAAATGTTCTGGATACTGTTCTGTCTTCATGAAAGAGACGCAAAGCAGCTCATTCCCGTGAAGACACAGTGAGATGAGATGGTCTGTGAAGCAGACACTGAACATGCTAGCACCTTGATCTTCTAGCATTCACAAGAGTAAGAAACACAACTCTGCTGTTGCTCAGATGATCAGAGATTGTTAAATTTATAGAAACTTGAAATGGGTACTATTAGGATGTCAAGCTGAAATGAACCTAGACATCAGTAACATATATTCTTCGAAGATATGATTTATATGCAGGAAGGAGTATTATCAATTCCACTAACTTAATACAGGGATGGTTTTAATTTTCTTAACTTTTAATGTTGTTTTTATTCAATCTGTAATGTTGCTTTTGGTGTAAATAATGTCATCATTGCAGGTAAGAGAATTGCATATGTTTGTTTAATATGTGTATATTTAAGGAACATTTTAATAAAAACAACTTGTACCAACACTTAGAAGTGCATAAGGATGAATGTGTAGTTACACAAGCGTGACTGACACTCACTGTCATTCTCCACAGAGACTCTGTTTTTTCTTCTCTATAATGCAATCAAGGTCACTGTCATTGCCATTTGTTTTACCATTTTACAGTAGATGAACATTGGAAGGGAAATAACTCTGGGTCTTAGAGCAGGTGTTCTGTTGGTGAGCTCTGCATGCAGGCCTCCATTTCCACAGCAGGCCTATTTTCTCTAGCCTATTATTTCCAAATAAAGTCTGTCAAAAACATTTTAAAACCGAAAAGCACCATGACAATACCCATTACCTGGGTACTGGGATGACAGCAGAACATTATTTCTTGGAAGATTTTTAACACTCTTTTTCTCCCTATGCAGTATCAAGTCCTTCAAATCAACTCACACCTGTACGTTGAAAACAATACATTAACTTATATTTGATTAGAGATGAAACATGATTATTGAAGGTTGGTCTGATGCTTGTATTTTGATGCTAATTACTGGTTCTCAAGATCTGTTTCCTGCCTATCCTTGTTTGTGTAAACCTGCCCTAAGACATTATACATGATTGGTAGATTAAAGGCCTAAAACCTGGGCAGGGCAGAATGAGGTAAGCATGGCTAAGGTTTCTGGGCTTTGGGATTCAAGAGAATCATAGGAAACAGACAGATGGGAGGAGAGGAGGAAGGAGGACAGCACTATGGATTAGTGTGGAGAAGAAACCATGTGGCTAGGAGGAAGGACTCAAAGGATGGCGTAGATAAAAAAAACAAACAAACAAACAAACAAAAAAAAAACCCCACCAAACATAAGCAAGTATTCATAAGATTATGGATTAAAGGTAGCCCAGATAAGGATGGTTAAGGCAGATGGCTTTGGATGGGGGCAGGGAGATGGATGTTGAGGTTGTTGAAAAAAATGTAGGTAAAATATCTGCCCAGCCCAAGACAAATAAGGCAACTATAAAACCTAACAGATACTACAGAGCAATAGTAATAAAAACTGCATGGTATTGGCATAGAAACAGAAAGGAGGATCAAGAGAACCGAATAGAAGACCCAGAAATAAACCAACACACCTATGAATACTTGACTTTTGACAAAGCAGCCAAAACCATTCACCTTACACCCATCAGAATGGCTAAGCTCAAAAACTCAACTGACAACACATGCTGGAGAGGTTGTGGAGAAAGGGGAACCCTCCTCCATTGCTGGTGGGAATGTAAACTGGTACAACCACTTTGGAAGTCAATCTGCTGCTTACTCAGACAATTAGAAATAGTGCTTCCTCAAGACCCAGCTATACTACTGCTAGGTATATATCCAAAATTTGCTCAAGTACACAACAAGGACATTTGCTCAACCATGTTTGTAGCAGCTTTATTCATAATAGCCAGAACCTGGAAACAACCCAGATGCCCATCAACGGAGGAATGGATACAGAAATTGTGGTATTTTTACACAATGGAATACTACTCACCAATCAAAAATGAGGAAATCATGAAATTTGCAGGTAAATGGTGGGATCTAGAAAAAGATCATTCTGAGTGAAGTATCCCAGAAGGAGAAAGACAAACATGGTATATACTCGCTTATATAGACCTACAAGATATGATAAACATAATGAGGTCTATACACCTAAAAAGGATAAACAAGAAAGCAGACACAGGGTACGATGATCAATCCTCGCTTAGAAAGACAAATGAGATGTGCATTGGACCTATGACAGGAGTCTACCACAGAAGGTATCCGAAAGATTCTACCAAGCAGTATTTCAAAATAGATACTAAGACTCATAACCAAACCTTCGGCAGAAGGGGGGTTAGTATGAAGTGGAAAGGATAGGAGCCCCACAAGGACCAAATATATCTGGGCACAGGGTTTTTTCTGAAACTGTTTCTCCAACCAAGGACCATGTATGGATATAACCTAGAACCTTTGCTCGGACGAAGCTCGTGGTAGCTCAATAACCAATTTGTTTCCCATAGTAAGGGGAACAGGGACTATCTCTGACAGGAACTCAATGGTAGGCTCTTTGATCTCCCCATCCCCCAAGGGAGGAGCATCCTGCTAGGCCACAGAGGAGGACTTTGCAGCCAGTCCTGAAGATACCTGATAAAACAGGGCCAGACGAAAGGGGAGGAGGTCCTCCCCATTCCGTGGACTTGGAAAGGGGCAGGGAGAAGCTGAGGGAGGGAGGGTGGGATTGGGAGGGAATAAGGGAGCGGGATACAGCTGGGATACAGAGTTAATAAAATGTAACTAATAATAATAAACAATAATAAAAAAAAACCTAACAGATGTTGCCTCTTATTACTTGTGATAGCAGGTTAAAAAATACTGCTGCAATAATTATAGGACTAATAATAAATAACATATAACTCAACATTATTTTTATTTTTGACAACATATGATCATATAGTTTTGATGCAAAATAATAGATGTCTACTATTTTGTGTAAACGGAATAACAGGTTACCCAAATTAATAGAAAATATACAGGTGATGAGGAAGACAATAAGAACTTGAATAAAGCCAGGTGTGGTGGTGCATGTCTGCAATCCCATTACTCAGGAGGCAGAGGCAGGTGGATCTCTGTCAGTTCAAGGCCAGCCAAGACTATATAGAGTAACACAGGTTTTCAGGGGGGAAAAAGAAGAAAAAAGTTAAAAAAAAAGAACTTTAACAATATTAAAATTTTAAAAAGGAAGATTCAGGAAGAGTTAATATATGCCAGGGAAGACAGAGAACATTTAAGAGTGGATAAAAGTTAACGTTACATATTTATACAGGTCAGTGCAGATTCTGTTTAGTAGACAGCTGTCTTCAGTTGAATGTCCAGGGACATTTAAACATCAGTACTAATGATGTCATTTTCTAGGTGTCAGAATGTGTTCACACTCTTAAAAGTAGCTGTAATTTCTTTATGGCTTTTGTGGTTCATCCATGAACTTTTTATCCACATACACAGTGATTTAAAAATGGCTTTGACTTTATAACAACATATATTTTTGTAAGAGAAACAAGATGCCCAGTTCTGCAATGTGACAAGCAATACATCAACTATTATGACTCAAGTGATGGGGGAAACCCAAAAGCAGATCAAATAGGAAGGGATTGCTGAGGAGAAAGTTTAAGCTGTGTTTGGTAGTATGAATACAAGTCTCTTGTGTGGGTATAAACGTGTCATTCCAGCAGAAACAAAACAAAACAAAACAAAACAAAACAAAACAAAACAAAACAAAACCACAGGTTTTAAGTAGCCAAGAGCCTTAAACCAAGGGCTCTAAGAAATTCTCCTGAAGTTCACAAGAAGTATGATGTGTAGGAGAATAAACCTGAAAGGCTGTTGAAGGGAACTATTTTGATTCTTTCAGGAGTATGAAATCTAGCCTGGAGTGACAGAGTTACTGTACCGAGAGGGCCATGTGATGCGACTCAAGAGATTCTCCCACAGTGGTGGCTGAAGTGTGAGGTCTATCTTCAGAGAAATATATGAAGAAGAACTGTGTGTTCTGGAGAGGTCCAGTGAAAGAGACCCGGTTTGCACACACAGTCCATCCTTCTCTACAGTACCACATCAACAGATGTCACAAATTTAGATAACAGAATATTAAAAGGCACCATTGTATCCATAGTTGACATGCATAGTGTGTTTCCCACCATTCCTTTAGTGACGTGATACAGCAATTATTCCCATAATGTTTGCATTATATTAGGTTTTTATTCTCCATAGATGGTATAATTTATGCAGGAGGACATGCATGTTAATTCTATATATTATTTATAAAGGACTTGAGCATCTGTAGACTTTGGTATCCAAAGAGATCCTAGATGTAACATCCAGAGCATCTTAAGAGCCAACTGTATTTGTACCTTTGGGAAGAGTAAGGGAATGAAGCAGAAAAGTGATACAGCAGAGGAAAACCTTTTCTTAAAATTTACTTTTGGTTTATATATTCACTTTAAATCCTGATTATAGCCCCTCTCTCCTCTCGGTACCACCTTCCCACACTCTTCACCTTATCCCCCTCTCTCTCTCCTCAGGAAATGGGATCCCCCCAACCCACCTCAGAACATCAAGTTGCTTAAGAATGGAGCTAGCTCATCTTCATCCACTGCACCAGGAAACATGGAGACTGAGGAGGTCACCTTGTAGTGAAGCAGGACTTATAGTGGTGGGTGGGGAACACCAATCCACCTACAAACCTTTGCTCCGAAATTTACCCTGCCTACAAGTTGTGCAGTGATAAAGATAAAACAGAGATGGAGGGAATGTCCAATCAATGCCTGGCACAAACTGACACCCACCTCATGGGAGGGAGCCAACCCCTGACACCATTAATGATATTCTGCTCTGTTTACATACAGAAGTCTAGCATAACTGTCCTCTGAGAGGTTCCAAACAGCAGCTGATGGAATCAGATGCTGAGACTCACAGCCAAGCATTAGGGAAAGCTCAGGAAGTCCTGTGGAAGAATAGGGGTGTGGGTGGGGGTAGAGGACAGGATGATAAGATAGAAGGACCTGTAGAGGACAAGATTTCCACAAGAAGACAAATAGAGTCAACTAACCTAGGCCCCTGGTGGTTTACAGAGACAGAAGTGCCAACCAAAGAACATACATGGACTGGACCTTGGCACCACACACATGTGTCACCGATGGGCAGTTTTATCTTCATGTGGGTTCCCTAGTAAGGTGCTGTTTTTGACGTAGACTCTGTTGCATGTTTTTCAATTACTTCCCCTAACCAGGCTGCCTTGTCTGGCCTCAGGGGAAACCTTTTAAGGTGCTTTTTTCTTTTTAAAAGAAAGCCTTGAGTTTTTGAAATTAACTGAAAGAAAGGACTGGTAAACTTTTCCCTAGAGGCAACAGACAAAGGAGATCGTTTCCAGTCAAATGCACAAATAGCGCCAAATGGATATCAAGAGATGCAGGTACACTAGACTCAGGGAAATGTCCTTAGTATCCATGCTGAGATGTTGTGTGGGTAGATAAGGACCTGGAGGGACAGTGCCCCTTGTGGCTTTTCATCTAGTAAGGCACATTTAGCATTATCTTGCCTTGGTCCAAAAACTAGTGTTGGGAAAGACAAAGAATCTTCAATCTGCTGGGACTTCTTGGAGGAAGACAAGTAAAACTCTACATATGCCTACATATATATGGCACATATGTATCCCTCCCCTATTTATCATTCTCCCCCTCCCCCTTCAACACACAGTAAAGGACATCTGAAATAAATTTCTAGCCTATGAAACAGACAGAACAGCTAGCTTTTTACTTCTGGGGCAAATATTTCCATCAAATGATAGACAAGGCTTTCCAGATATTCACACACTGGGACTCAGCATGGGAATAGAAATCAGAAGGCAAGAGCCCCCTGAAACTCTCAGCTGATACAAAAAGAGAGTCAGAATGACAAGAAATACATTTCAAAAACACTAGGGCTACTCTCATAGGAATTAATATCTGGGCCTCAGTAACTAGTCCTTCTTAAAGTGACTATTAAAAAAACAATAAACACAATAACAAAAACACTGAAATGTTTGCTAAAAACAAGAAGACTGTCCAAAAGATCAAATATGGTTATATTATATTAAAATGAACTCTCTGAGGTTTAGTAAGTGTTTCCCTTCTTCTGCTTCCTACCTTGGCCTATGAAACCTCACTCCTCATACTGCTAAAAAAGCTCCATGACTCCTAGTGTTGAGTATGTCTTGCTTCAGGGTTACTATTAGTAGACTCTTCAATCTGTCTCAAGGTTTTCTTCAAACTGTCTTATTGGTTGTATAGATCAGTGGTAGAACATTTGCTTCGCATGGAGTTCCATCAGCATCAGGTTCCATCCCCAGTACTGCAAACAAGCAAGAAAACAAATAAAATACACACAGAGAAGTACCTACAAGAATCATAAGAATAGTTAGAAGAACTAGAAGGAAATAACAGTATATTTTTAATCTTCATGTGAAAATATCTTAATGAAAAAGTTAACAATTTTGATCATATTAAATTTATAACTTCTATGTAATAAAATATATTTGAATTAAATATCAACCCTTAGAGAAATTCATACATAAAGATATGAAGAGGAAAACTTACATAATCCACATGGTTAACAGCATCTCTATAAGAAAGGAGACAAGTCCTGAGTGTTTTAACAAACTGAGATGCAGAAGACAAAAATCCACACATGAAGGTATTCTTTAGTCTTGATACTGAGTAGACACAGTCTACCATGATGGGAATATCAGAATCATCTTGTCCTAACTCTTCCATTGATTACAGACCACACTGAAAGAAGCAGCTTCATCACCATGTACTGCCACGCAATAACCCATATCAGCATAGACTTGAAGAATTGAGACAAGTGACTGTGGAGTGAAATATTTTAGTCTATGAGCCAAAACAAACCTTCCTCCCCCATAAACTGATTTTTCCCAGGCATCTTCTGTAGAAGAAGACTAACACACACCTTTTGTAACAAGAAGTACTTAATTGTATTGCCTCTAAATCAATAAAATGAAAGATGGCACCGTAGTCATTTTGTGAGTTAATATGTTTAATCATTTTCATTAACTCTTATTTGTAGAATTTCCATCCTTCCCTAAAATGATAGGTTTATTAGTAAGCTTTCAGAAGCATAAAGTAAGTGGTGGGCAGAGGGATTATTTCCAAAGAGCTATATGGAGTTTGGATACACTGTAAGCTGTGAAATGGCCATAAGAGTCTTAGTGACTCCACAATGAATCTTTAGACATGGGAGTTCCAAGCTAGCTGTGTTTCCTGATAAGAGTCATGCATCAACTTTTAAAGACAAACCAGGAATGGAAGAATATTGTATTCACTATATTGTAGCTGAATCTTGCTGGATTTTAAAAATTTGACCTGTGAAATAGTGAAGTTTCAAAGAACAACTATTGTCATGTATTAGCTTTTATTATTTTCCCTTTTTGAAAACTAAAATGTGCATGGGTGTTTGGCCTGCACACTCGTCTGTACCATGTGCGTGTAGTGCTTGCAGAGGCCAAAAGAGGGTGTTGCATGTCTTGGGACTGGAGTGACAGATGGCTGTAACAAGTTGAGTGGACTAGAACCTGAGTCATCTCAAAGAGCAGCCAGTACTTTTAACTGCTGGGTCGTCCTTCCAGTTCCCTCATACATCAGTCTTCATTTCAATTTGGAAGCATTGTAGACTGCCAGGAATTCAGGTGTACACTGGCCCATAGATTCACCGCATGCTGCTGTGTGAAGACATTGGTACCTTGTGACAGGATGAACCTATCATCCTGGCCATAAACATGCCTTGTAAATTAGAATGTAAACCATATACTCTCCCCAAACTGTAAATTAAAATATTTGTTGAATATATTTGAAAGTAATATGGAAAGATTCAATTTTTCATAAGCAAAAATCTACAATAACTGAAGTCAAATATGTTGTGATTGAGACACACTGTATCCCTAAGCGCTCTTATTGCTCCCAGCACACAGAAAGTGAATCTGCATGAATAAATCTTCTCTTGCTGCTTCATTGTGTATATTTTTCTGAAAGTGAGGAATTCGGGGGTTATAGAATCTCATTTTCTATAATAGTTAGTTTCAGTTACTTAACTGTAAGAGCCAAATGGAAGTCTCTCACATGTTTGTGGATGTGACATGTGATTCTTTTTCCTCCTCATCCCTAATTTAATCTTCTGCTTTACATTGGGTTGAGATGATAGATAGCAGCTACAGAACGGGTTTAGACCTATAATTTATTCAACCATCGAAAGCCTTGGAATATTCTCAAGTTCAAGACAGATTCAGAGCACAGCAAGAGGAAATGTATATGTATCACCCCCTGTGGTATAGAATTTAATGCTATGTATTTTAATCACATCTAATCATATCCACTGCCCATTTCCCCTTTCAAGTCCACTGGTACTTCCACAACATGTTTGGCTTTATCTCCTCCTCCTCTTCCTCCTCCTTCTCTTCTTCCTCTTCCTCCTCCTCTTCTTTCTCTTACATTCCACTGACTACAGTTAGTAGTTTAGTAATGTCCACATTCTCATGGAGGTGTGGCCATTGGCCAGAGTGAGAGCAATCTCCTAGTGGCTATAACCCAAAAGAAAAAGGACTCTTTTTTATCTGCCATCAACTACTGAAGGTTCCTCAGCTAGGGATGAGGCATTATAAACCCTGTCCCCATCCATGCAGGGATTTTGACTGTCTGGATCTTTTGCCGTTTGACTAGAATTTCTGTGACATCATGAATGCAATAGCCATGTTATATGCAGAGATCAGCATTTCACCTCCCAAGGGTCTTATAATTTTTCTACTCCTTCTACCACAATGTTTTCTAAGCCTTGGAGTGGGAATTGGGAAGTGGAGATGATATAAATGTCCTATTAAAAGCTACACAGTCATTTTCAACAAATTGATTGATTATGAGGCTCTGTGTTGCCTACTGTAAACAGAAGCTTCTCTGACCAAGGTTAGAATGGCACAGATCTTAATCAAAGTGTGGCACGTGGCTTTAATCATAGAGAAATGTCCCTAGTAGTCACAGACATGATATATCATAGAAGTTTTCAAGGAATGTGATTAATTTAAAAACTCATACTTTTATTTTTGTCAATAAATATACATATTTAGAAGCAATTAGAATTATGACAATTTAGTGAAATAACAACAGCAGGCTTCCTATAGACCTATGACGGTAGTGCTAGGCATGGGGGGGTTGTGTGTTGATCTTGGCATATATGTAGAAATCAGGAATTTAGAAGGGGAACAGTGGCAGTTGGGTTACATTAAGGAAAGGGTTGGTAGAATATAAGTAAAATGGAAACGAAGAGGAGAAATACTGAGAGGAGAATGTATGAAGAAGGGAAATATGCGGAGGAACTCAAAGAATGAGGCAGTATGGGAGAAGAAGGATTGACCAATGAAAGTTCTATTAGAAAGCCATGTGGAAACCTACTATCTTGCAACACAATTAAAGATATATTTGAATGGATGGAAGAACATATGTGATATGAAAGAAGAGAATGAATACTTAGGCTTAAAAGTTTAAGTGGTGATAAGGGTAGGGAGATGAGGGGAGGAATGGCAAGGAACAGGTCAACCAAAACATGTTAAAATATAGAAGTCTCTAAACTAATTACAAGGTACAATTTTAATAAAGAATTTGAATGTATGTAATCTATGTGGGTAGAAATGCTTCCTTGCCCCCAAATGTATGAGTTGTTAAACAAAAATCTTAGTGTCAGGCATGGGCTACCATTCTACGAGTTAGTTATTGCTCAGGGAGCCCAGTAGACATCTCCAAGACATGAAATGACAGTCAATTTACATTGCTTTAGGTTTTCTCATCATAACTAGATGACAAGGCCCTATGCCTAAAGACTCCACAGAGTTTTGGTTTCGAGACAGAGAAATCAAGCTTGAGCTGTCAGAAACTTTCTCCTTGCTGGCTAGCTTTCATAATGCTGGAAGTTGTTTAAAGGACTGCTGGAGGGAGACAAGATAATAATGGTCTTATCCTGCACTTGACTCTGAATGCTACAATACTGGCCTGCCAGGCAAGGTGTGCCATGACTATTACAGAGGTAGCCAATAGATTACCGATTAGATGTGAGTGCCATTCCAAGTGTTCCCTATTTGTTCATTCACAACAGAGCATTTCAACCAAGTTCTGTCTCCTGGGGAAGTACTTTGTTACCAGTTAAGCAAAAAATGGCAAAAGCCTGTATGTAAACTTTTGTTACCCTCAGGAGAAAATATTCCATGTGATCAAAATGCACTATTTTAATCCAGACTGATAGATCCAGATGAAGCTGGCACACATGTTCAGGGCCTCAGTCTGTATTTCATAATGCATGTTTGGCACTTGGCTTTCATCATATAGAAATGTTCCTAGGAAGTGCAGACAGGATATAACATAGAATTTTTCAAGGAATGTGATTAATTTCAAAACTTGTGCTTTTATTTTTGCCAAGAATTTTTGACTCATCTAGTTCTTGGCAACTACCTCCTAGATTGTGGTGGACAAAACTATTTTCAATCCAGAGAAGAAAGAGCTCCTTGTTTGATTGTGTATGATTTAAAAATCAAAAGCTCCATTATTTTTATCTAATATACTTATTCTTCATTTTAGGATTTTAATCTGATGGGGACAGAGATAGTAGCTATTGACTTTTTGACATCCACAGAACATTTTTAATGAAAGTCTGGAAATTTTATTTCTTAAATAATTTTTTCATTTAGAATTTGTTATTCTTTGGTATACTTTATTTAAAAGTTGTCATAATGTATGTATTTGTTGTGCAGTACCATTTTATACTACAAATGGAAAGGCTTTAAAGTCATGCTTTCAAATTTTTAATTTTCCTGTTTTAAGTAGCTAAATGCAGGAATGAGTCCAGTGCAGCTGCTCAGAACTGAATTTGGCTTAACCAAGCCCGGGGCTATCCTCCCTCCCTCATTAAGCATAGGATCATGTAGGGTTGCACAGAGCTTGCGGGATGGCCCCATGGTGCTCATTATGCAACTTCTCTTTCTTCTTGGCTCTCTCACCTTTAGACTAGAACTTTTCCCTCGCTCTGAAGTAAGAGGTTGGTACTCCACCATCAACTCAAGAAAGAAAGGAGAAGGGCAAAAATAGCTGAGCCAAACATCCAGCTCCTTTTATAGGTCTCGTCTGGTCTTAAGACCCTTACCTTTACCTTAATGGCCTGCACCCTCAGCAGTCAGACTCCAAGCTGCAAGGATGACAGCACATATTCAGATGGGTACATTAAAATAAAATAAAATTAACAATATAATAAAATTATGTTAGGAAGGTAGATAACAGTCTTAAAGACATACAGAAACACTAAGTAATTTTAGAAGTAACAATCATAGATGAATAGCTTTGGCTGCACAATAGCCACCTTTTATCCCTTGGAATACAGAAGACCTATATAGGCAAATACTGACGATAAATACTGTGTAGCTATATGGTGCCCTCTTGTTGATGTGAAGTTAAGTGTCAAATGGGAAAACTCTCTGTGGTTCCAAATCCCACAAAGGTAGTTATATTTCCAGGGGCAGTTCTGAGATGCTTGCCCTTGCCAAACATGCGAGGCTCCTTTTTCAAATGTGACACTGCACAGTGCAGATTGCTTAGACAAAATGAAAATAAGTTCACAAAACCAAATGACATGGGTTTACTGTGAGTTTTATATTTAATTTATTGTAATACTCCTTGTCACTTATTTGACATTTTAATTCCATTAAAATTTAAAGACATAGCAAGAAGTGAAGTGTGAAGAAGCGAAAGGAACAAAACATCTTCTCTTTTTATTAGGCAGTAGAGGATGGTTGCTTCCTGCTGAGGCTTTTCTTTTCTTTTTCTTTTTCTTTTTTTTTTTAAGGAAGAAGAACAATCCTCTACCTTCTCTAAGTGAAAGTGATGCCAGTTTTGTTATTGGGATCTCAATGCTCCTTCTTAGCTAGAAAAAGGGAGTTTCTGTTAAAAGCTGATTTCCTGCTATACTTATGGTTAGCTGATTGTCCAGATCCCGCGAAAGCTTTCAGGACACATTAACCTCACAATTATAATTTAGTATGATTCTATTCACACTGGTGTCTTCTTGTTAAGTCAAGCTAAACTGGGTTCACGAAATTCGATTGTGACATACAAATGCATATGATACGCACTTCATCTCACGGAGAGCTTGTCTTAAACTACATAATGAGCATGACTTATTTTCACTCAAAACGAAAAACAGTTTCATATTGATTTAAGAATGTGTGACATAGCACCTTTTCAGGCCCATTGAGGAGAGTAGAAAATGAACGAAAGCATGCCAACCTGGTTGCTTATTGTCCGTCTCATTTCTCCTGTCTTCCTTGCCTCTCTGACAGGTAAGGTGATGGCAACCTGAGCTCTAGCATGCCCAGCAGAGACTGCCAACAGAAAGCACATGCTAGCACCCAGCTCTCTTCCTCTCCTTAATCTGTCCTTTTGAGCCCTTCATGGTCAGCCTAGCATTCTTGCTCTTACCCCCCACCCCTTTTATTTTTCACACAAGTCATCCAATTCCCCTAAGAAGAATTTCTGATGTCTCTTTGCTGTGCTTGCCTGGTTAAGGGTGCTGTTTCTTATTACTTTTTTTTTTTTATGGGCCAGATTGCTGGGTTTGTAAAAATTTCACGTGCCAATAGACCACCTCCAAGGTCCACTCCTTCTAAGGCCATGACCCCTTTACCTACTGACATTACTCTTTCTGAATACCATAAATACAAAATGTCTGCCATGCATTCTTGACCTCTTTGCTTGTTCATTGTAATGTGCTTTAAGCACAAAAAATGTATGATGCAATATGGAAAAGGAAAAAAAACCACATAAAGAACTCACTATTTCATGTGGTATAAATATTTATACCTGTGGAAAAAATTGTGGTTTCAATGTTGAAACTAAATAGAACATTGCTCATATCTAAGGAGGAACAGGCCAAGTATCTATGCATCACTAAGTCAAGAGGTATTCTCTACATTTCCTGACTGTCTTACAATGAGAGGAAGCTAGACTTCACAAAAAATTAAAGATTTGAAGAATGGTAGGCATTTATTAGGTTAACTTTAAAATATTAATTTAAGTCATATGCTCTTTAGAAGAGATTTGAAAGAATTTATTAAAACAGAATAAGAAAGCACACTGTTAGCTCTCTCATGTGCTATGATTTGCAGTAACCTGGGTGGATGAACATCCTCAAGAGATGGGGAAAGCTGGGAACAGGCACAACTAGAATGACTCTTCATGATATGGGAGCCTGTGGTCAGGCATGCTTGGAATTACTCCTCAGACATTTGGGTTTGTAGCAGAACCAGAGTTGTCTGAGCAAACTTATTTTGTAACATTCTGCCAAATCCCAAATGCCAGAGAATTTTGGCAGACTCCTTGATAATTCAGTCTGGCTTGTGCAAGTCATTTTCCAGACTCTGAGTTTTGTAATGCTACAAGCAAGCATGTTGAAAAAGAAGCAAAACTGCTCAGATCTTATCTTATCTTTTTTTTTTTTTTAAGGAAAATGCCAACAACAAAATATGCTTTCAATTTAACAGCAAGAAGATTCTTGTTCATATGCCTTTGGTTTCATGTCACTGTGTAGTTCCATGTTGAAGGCATGGTGCTATAAACTAATTTTATTTTCTGTTATCTGGCCTATGTGCGAAGAGAGAAGTTAAGCTATCGAACATACTGTTAAGGATTGCACATGGATTAACCTATGCAATTATATCATTACCGCATCAAAGCCTCATAGGAACAGTGTACATCACATTCTTAGGATATTTTTGGTGACAGTGAAATGAAGATCATTTTGGTAAATGTAATTAAAGATTTTTAGCCGACTGAAACAATGATTTGAGCACTAAATGGTGCAGGAAATTGTGATTTTCATTACAAAATGAATTAAGCAATTAAATTAGCAGAACACTACTTTTAATTTAACAGAGCAATATCTTTAAAATGGCCTCTTTGGTTAGCGCCTACTCTTCTTCTCCTTAGAGTATAGCCCTACTCTACCTTGCAGTAAACTGCTTCTTTTCCACACCGCTCTCTGCTTCCTCTGTCTTCCAGCAGAGGTGACAAGACTGGGAGCCCAACTGGGCTCCAGAATGAGAGTTCAGTGGCATCTTTTCGTGTTTCTGTAAAGCTGTGGTTGTAATTTCTTTATCTCAACCATGGTAAATGTGGACTTCTCTTCCTTGGCTGAGACCATGGAAATTCTTGCTCCTTTGCACTTACAACTTTATTTTGTGTTTGAATTTCTAGACCTGGCTGTGATATATTCTTTATTTTCCCTTTTCAGGACCATGCATCCCATTTCACCTGCTCTTACTGTACTTCAGTTCTGTCTCCTGTGTCCACACTAACTCAACCCGGGTGCCAATTTCAAAAAGAGGTGACTACACTCATGAAGTTTTCTGTATGTTGTCATTGCCATGTGATAAGGTGACTGTATTTCCTATATCAGATTAACAGGGCAAAATACCTAGCCCTAAGTAGTGGTTTGTTCTATATTTGAGGCTCATACTTCGAATAATGAGCTAATTAGGTCCAGAAGTGAACCTAGAGATTATTTTATGGCCATAGCTTTGGATATAAGGCCAAGATAAATAGTTCATGGGGGAGTTATCTTGATCTTTCAGGTCTTTATGAAAAAGGGATTTATGTTATATTGGAAAGAAGCAATTTTACGTTTATTAGGCATTTACAAAGGGACATAAAATGTGACTCACCACAGCCAAGGAAGTTCTGGTTACAGCACTTGATTCTGAAGTTACTTTTGTGGAATATGGCTCCCATGTAGGACAGATCAGAATTGAGTAAAGCATGGTGCCCTTGACTCCTAGACTGTGAAAAGAGGATGATGATACTTATTTAGTCCCTTTTCCTTCTTCATGACTTATATCATTGACTTGGATGTTTAGCAATCTAACTTGTAGGCAAATGAATATGCATAGGCTAAGAAAATGGCCAGTGTTTTGTCTCCTGCTCCATATCAGCCATACCCCAGGTCCCAGGTCCCAGGACAACCTCCAAAAGGGTTCTGGTACATCAGTGGTTTCTTTGTCCTAAGGGTCAGAGATCCCAGAAGTTTAAATGTAACAAATGCACTTTCTCTGCAAGAGAGGGTTCTTGAAGAGATAAATGTTCCTAATGTTGCCAAGAGGAAGATACTAGAGAATCCCAGCAGATAACAGAGCTGATAAGGGAAAATATGAATGAACAAAGAAGTTCGACCTAAGACCCCAAGAGTCACCTTTGTGAACCTCCACTGACCTTGTGGGAGAAGTAAATACAGTTAGTTTTGGCCATCCATATAACATTAAGCACACAACCAAAATAAAAAACCAAAAACAGCTATGGTACATTTTAAGGGACAAGCAATAATCACAGGCCTTTCCATTAACACCAAGTATCTCCTACTTGCACGCCAGGTATGAGAATCACAACTATCCCAGCAGTATCCAGATTAAAGGATTTATGTGCCTTTCCTTACTTAAAACAAACATTTTATCTGGTCTGAAGCCAAAACAGGATTTCAGCCCCTAATTGGAAAATTCCTTTATTATCAGTTTTAAACTTCTTTCCAATTACTCTTTAATCCCCAAGTTCCGGTCATTGAAAAGTCTAAAAAGGAATGTCATGTCATGGAAGCTGTTTATGCTATAAATGGAGCTGTTATTTGTACACACCCAGTGACCCCCTAATCAATGTGCTTTATTAACCTCAATTCCTTCCGACACTCAACAGTTCATAATTACTGATCTCAAAGATGATTTTGTTTGTGTTCCCATAATCCCCAGCTTTCATTTTTCTTTTGCAATTAAGCATACTGACTCATAGCTTGGAATAAACAACTTTTCTGGACTGTTTTTCCATGAAGTGTTAGAAACTGGCCCCATATTTTTGGAAGAGCCTTAGCCAGGGGGTTAAATGACTTAGGTTCAGATCACAGAATGATCTTACAATATGTACATAATCTCATTTACTGGGAGCTCAAAATGAAGACATTTATCTTTAGCTCATCCAACAGAGGATATTTAGTCTCTAAGTTTAATACACAATTATTGGTCTGAAAGATAGATATTATGTCTAGGATTTATCTTAATCACAACATATAACAGGTCATATTCAAACTATCCAAGCCCTTCTAATTAGGGTCTTTCTGGTTATGACCTTATGACCTAGCTGTTACATAACTCTTTAACAAGACATTGTGACTAAGCTCCACTTTCTTGGGAATAAGAACAACAGGAGAATTTTGACAAATTAAAATTCCCTTTGCTCAAGGCTCCAGTTTTGTTACCATATCCTGGCAGGCTTTTTAAATTTTGGGTTACTGAATCGCAAGATGAGGTCTTGAGAGTTTTTTACCTTGATCTTTGGTTAAATCTATTGATTTAACTTCGATTGACTTCCCTAGAAGTCAGTCCAAATAGGCTCCTCAGGTGTTTTAGAAATAGCATAAAGCTTTACTAAAATGTAGATTTAGAATTAATTTGAAAATGTTATATGAACTTGAGATCTAAAAACAAAACAACTCAAACTTCTCTCATTCGCATGTCAGTGACCTAATTGCTTGACCAATAGTGGTACTCATGTGAAACAACCAGAATTAATATTGTTCTCAGGGTTATTTCTGGGTCAGAACCCCATATTTCTTTGAAAACAGCTAGCAGAAGAGAGCTGCAACTTTTCAAGTTGGATGTCAATACATTCTCTCTCTTTCTATGTCTCTCTCCTCTCTGTCTCTTTCTCTGTCTGTCTCTGTCTCTCTATCTTTTCTGTTACATGAATGTGTAAATTAGGGCACAAAATTAGAGCACAAGTGTAATTTTTGGTCAAATTTATCTTAGATTTCCAATTTTAATGTCATTCATAGATTTAAATTATCTGTTATCATATCTAGGTTTTCATTCTAGCAAAAAAGAGATTATTTAGCTTTGTATAGATGACTACTTATTGACATTTAAGATTCACGATAACATAGTGTACCAGAGAAACTACCATATATATTATGTATTATAATTATTATAAAATATAATGTTATATTGTATAATATATTAATTATATTATTATATTGTATGTGTGTATATGTGTATATATAAGAGACTAACATGTATATATACATATATGTGTAGGTATATATGTATATGTAGTATATATATTTTTTTCTGTCCACATAATGTCTGGCTGTGAGTCTCCGTACCCACCCTTATCTGCTACTGGAGGAAGGTTTTTGATGACAACTGGACAAGGCATCAGTCTATGAGTATAGTAGATATCATCATCATCATCGTTATTACTGGCCAGTCCTCTTTAGTTCTACCCTAGATGTCTGAGCTATCCAGTCTCTGGTTGCTTACTGTCCAGGCAATATCAGGCCTGGGCTTTCTCTCTTAGCACAGGGCACAAGTTAAACCAGATATTTGTTGGCTACTCCCAGGAGTTCTGTGCCACCATTGATCCAGCATACTTTGAGACAGGGTCGTTTGTAGATAGAAGGTTTTGTATCCCGGTTTCTCTTTCAGTAGCTTGCAGAGTACCTTCCTGCACCAAATGTAGGGGCACATGGCATGGAGGTGCTCCATCAACTTCTATACATTCAATAACCTGGCTGGATGTTGTTCTTGGCAGTGGGGCACTGCTGTCAGTTTTTGGAGAGCTACTCTCTGTCCTAGATAAGTCCAGGTTGTTTGGGGATCTCCACACATACCCTCAGCCAACAACTGGACCAAGTGCAAGCCTTGCCCACCGCTGGAAGCCTTCCCTGGCTACAGAAGATGGCCAGTTTAGATTCCATACCCTGCATTTCCAGGAGTCCTCACTAGATTTGCCTTTACAGATTCCAGACAGTCTCCACTGCACTACGTAACCGCACTGCCTCTCCAATGGCCCCAGCTGTCTCTCAGAACTCCCTCCCTCCATTCCTCCCCCAAACCTGATCGCCTCTGCACCTTTCCCACCCACACAAGTCTGCCTGCAAAGTCTATTCTACTTTTCCTTCCCAAAGAGATTCATGTGTTCCACTATATCCCTCTTCTTTACCTAACCTCCCAGAGTCTATGACTTGTGGCTTAACTATTATTTACTTAATAGCTAATATCCACTTATAAGTGCGTACATACCATATTTGTCTTTCTGGGTCTGGGTTACCTCACTCAGGATGTTTTTTTTTTCCAGTTGTATCCATTTGCCTGCAAATTTCATGATGCCATTGTTTTTAATAGCTGAATAATACTCCATTGTGTAAATATACCATATTTTCTTTATCCGTTCTTTCGCTGAGGGGCATTTAGTTTGTTTCCTATGGTTGTTTATATGGAGATATGTTGCGGTTACTAAAAAAATGTTCTTACATCATTATAGGATTGGGAAAGAGGAGTCTATGAGGGGCTAGGCTCTAGGTAGTTTTATGGAAGCAAGTTAGTGTTTTGAGAGGTGGGATAAGTAGCCAGTTACAAGCAGGTACAGTGAGAAGGCAGAAGTGCAGATGTCAAGACTAGGGAAACGACTCAGTTGGTAAAATGCAAGAGGACCTTAGTGCAACATTTAGAATGTAGGTCTGATGGTGTGCAAGACAAGAGGGTCCTTGAAAATTGCCAACCAGCTAGCCTAGCCTACTTGGCAAGCTCCAGATTAGTGTGAGAAAACACCTCTCACAAAAACAATACAGGCAGCACCTAAAAAAATAGCTATGGTGACATCTGTCCTTCACATACTTTGGCTTCCACATGTAAATGTATACATACAAACATAAACATGTACTCACACACACACACACACACACACACACATTCACACACTCATATACACAACCACACACACACAGAGGAAGGATAGCAGTCAGCCCCAGTCAAGGACTCCTGGGACAATGCTCTCAGAAGAGAGTGTTCAGGATGGTCTGATTTTCCTCATTGAAAGGTAACAGACGACTTCCTTCACATTGTGAAAATATATCTTAGTGGAAAGAATTCACATCCTGAAGTATTGGGTGATAGCAGAGTTTAGAAGAATTGGAGACAGATATGCTTCTTAAAACAAAACCCAGGACTTATTTTACCCAATAAAGTCAATGATAATACCTTTGATAAAGACAGTCTAACTGATTATGCCAATGTCAGTTACAAATAGCCATTTATAATTGGATGTTTATAGATACCAAGAATGAAAGAAGACAATGGTCATATATTATGTAATACTCTCTAAATATTTCATAATTTACACAATAAAATTGATTTCTAAATTATAAAATTATTTTTAAAATTATGTCCTAATATTTGATTTCTGTATCACTCAAGGTTTCAACATATATTAACACATTCACGTAAACACAAATTAAAAATTAACATCACTTGTTGTTTGGCAATGCTTTCCACATAACTTAATATACGAATAAGGCTAAGTAGTTATTTCAAAGTTCCAAAACACTTCTAGAATATTCCAGAGTAAGTTAAAATCAAAAGACACAATGACAAAATATTAGGAAAAACTTCAAATACTAACGCTCCTTAACTTTTCATAAAACCATCATAGCTATAGTCAGTCAAATATCAAAAAAAAAAAAAAATGACTTTTTAAAGGATTTGGCCACCTGGCCATAGGGAAAAAATTCTAGCTTTTCAACAGAGACACACAGATTTTTCAAAGGATACAAAACGTTTTTTAAAAACCTGTTTTGGATTAAGATCAGGCTAATTTTTTAAAGAAAATCTGTGATCTAAACATTGCAATTTCAGAACAAATTCTAATTTCAGAATGGTACACCTTTGGTATTAATGCATAATTTTTAAAAGGTATGTGAATAATCCCCTTTAACTCAGGCCAGCTTAATCAAGCTTGAAGCTGCTTTCATGGTAATCTTTTACCTCAGTAAACAGACAGCCTTCCTGACCGTTTTGTGCTTTTTTCTTTCCATGTACCTTTTTTGCTCTCATTTTGGAATAACTAGTGATTTTTACTTTAGTTCAACAATTAGTCTTCTACATCTCCAAGCTGCATCAACTAAAACATTCCTTACCCTCCTTATACAATGATTGGCTATTATTTCAAATGTTAAGTATCTTATGTTAGAATTTAAAACAATTTCTAATGGTAGCCCAGAAAACAATTTTGAACTTTTATATCAGTGTTTGTACGCGAACATGTTGTCATTTTCAGAAACATGTTTCTTTGTAACACTACTCCATTTGTGCATGTCCACTGATTCAGATACTGTAGTTTTCCCAGGCTGCATTAAAATAAATATTCCGTGGGATAACATATTAGATTACCAAACATTAGACCACAAGGCAAGCACATGATGGGAAATAAACTATGGGTAATAAAAACAGCTAGCATGAGAAGCTTAATTCAGTATTCATCTGTTTACTTGTATTAAGTGGTAAAATTAGGAGCAAATTCTGCTTTCTCTTTTTTACTCCAAAGTCTTTACACTGTTTCTAACACTCTGTTTTCTTGCCTTTTGCATGGGGATGCACCTGCTTCCTCTCTGACATCCTGTAAAGGAAAGGACACTATCTCTCCTTGTTTACTATTTTACATTTTTGCCCCTACAGATCATCATACATATAAAAATGATAGAACATCAGTTCATGAATGCATTTCCTCACATAGTGTTTTTCAGTCAGTGGAGACAAACTATGTTTTCCTGATGATATGTACAAGGAGCTGTGTTCTGTTTAGAATATGTATAGTGGTTTGCTTCTTCAGTAAGGTAATCAGAAGTCTCTCCTTAGTCAGAGTGACATATTCCTTATTTATCATAGCATCCTCCAGTAATAATAAAATAGAATGCTTAGGGAACAAATAGGCACACTTTAGTCTTCAACTTGAAAATGACTCAGACATTTCGTAATAATATACTGCTACATAATTTTATGTTTATAATATCTAATCCAACACATTTTCAGTTTCCAAAAAAGTCTTAAAATTATAGTTTTTAAACTCAAAGTTCCAACCCATTTTCAGTCACCTAATAAACTTATTCTTTTAAAATTATTTTAAATTAGTTTTTTATTTTCTGAGATTATAATATAATCGCATTTCTCTTTTTCTCTTTCAGCCATCTGCATCCTCCAGATATATCCTTGCTAATCTTCAAATTCTTGGCCTTCCTTTTTGTTAATTAATATTTTACACACACACACATATTTGTTCTTTGGAATTATGCTTGATATAGGTAAAGCTAGCCAGAAATGCCATCTTAACATATACTGCTATAATGATAAAGATGAAGACTCTTGGAAAATAGCAATACAAAGAGTTCTAAGTTTTCCTTACCTTTATTTACTTATGGGCAGCATTTTTTAAAAAAAAATCTTGCTATAAACTGTTTTGAATTAAATTTTTTTACATTGATTACATTTTATTTGCCTTGCATCCCAGCTGTAGCCCTCTTCCTCATTCCCTCCCAATCCTACCCTCCCTCCCTCATCTCCTCCCATGCCCCTCTCCAAGTCCACTGAGAGGGGAGGTCCTCCTCCCCTTCCATCTGACCCTAGCTTATCAGGTCTCCTCAGGACTGGCTATAATGTCCTCCTCTGCGGCCTGGCAATGCTGTTCCTGGGGTGGGGGGAGGGGAGGGATTGGTCAAAGAGCCAGCCACTGAGTTCATGTCAGAGACAGTCCCTCCTCTCCTTACTAGGGTACCCACTTGGATACTGAGGTGCCATGGGCTAGATCTGAGCAGAGGTTCTAGGTTATCTCCATGAATGATCCTTGGTTGGAGAATTGGACTTAGAAAAGACCCGTGGGCCCAGATATATTTGGTCCTTGTGGAAATCCTGTCCTCTCCAGGTCATACTAACTCCCGTTTCTTTCCTATGATTCACTGCACTCTGCCCAAAGTTTGGTTATGAGTCTCAGCATCTGCTTTGATACACTGCTAGGTAGAATCTTTCAGAGGCCCTCTATGGTATGGTCCTGTCCTGTTTCTTGTTTTCTCCTTCTTCCAATGTCCATCCCATTTGTCTTTCTATGTAAGGGTTGATGATCTTACCCCGGGTCCTCCTTCTTGTTTATCTTCTTTAGGTGTACAGAATTTAGTATGTTTATCCTATCTTATAGGCCCAGTATCCACTTATAAGTGAGTATATACCATGTGTGTCTTTCTGTTTCTAGGATACCTCACTCAGGATGATCTTTTCTCGATCCCACCATTTGCCTGCAAATTTCATGATTTCCTTGTTTTTAAATGCTGAGCAGTATTCCATTGTATAAATGTACCACAATTTCTGTATCCATTCCTCTGTAGAGGGACATCTGGGTTGTTTCCAGATTCTGGCTATTATGAATAAAGCTGTTATGAACATGGTTGAACATGTGTGTCAGTTCATGGTTGAACTTGCTGTGTCAGGCTATAAGATCAACAATCATTAAATGGGACCTCATGAAATAGAAAACCTTCTGTAAAGCAAAAGACACTGTCATCAGAACAAAACAATAGCCTACAGACTGGGAAAGGATCTTCACCAACCCTATATCTGACAGAGGGATGATATCCAGAATATATAAAGAACTAAAGAAGTTAAAAAACAACAAAAAACAACAGATCAAGTAATTCAGTTAAAAAATGGTGTATAGAGCTAAACATAGAATTCTCTGTAGAGGAATATAGAATGGCAGAGGAACACTTAAAGAAATGCTCAACGTCTGACCCTAGCCTATCATGTCTTATCAGCCATAAGGGACATGCAAATCAAAATGACCCTGAGATTTCACCTGACACCCACCAGAATGGCTAAAATCAAAAACTCAAGTGACAACACATGCTGGAGAGGTTGTGGAGAAAGGGGAACCCTCCTCCATTGCTAGTGTGAATGTAACCTTATACAACCACTTTGGAAATCAATCTGGCTCTTTCTCAGACAATTAGGAATAGCGCTTCCTTGAGATCCAGCTATACCACTCCTAGGACAGCACTTTTAATGGACCTTCACTGTCATCTGAAGATTATTCCTATCATAGCATAAGGAGTCTCATCCACACCTGCTTAGACCTGTTATAATCTTTCTCTGTTCTAATGCTGGCATATCTTCTCAAAATTTTCCATTCCAGTCATGTGGTTGTTTAAGTGAGCTGTCTATCATAATTCCTGGCATTTGAGTGCTTGATCTCCTGTTAGAGGCACTGTTTGGAAAGGCTTAGGAGGAGCCTTGCTGGAGCAAGTACCTCTCTGTGGGGTGGCTTTGAAGTTGCAAAACTTCATACCATTCCAAGTTCATGCTTTCAGCTTCCTGCTTACAGTTGAAAATGTAAGTTCTCAGCTTCCTATTCCAGCTTCCCAGCCTGTGCCACCATGGACACCAGCCTTCTAGAACTTTAACCCCAAATCATTCTTCTGTAAATTGCTTTGGACATGTTGTTCTATCGCATCAACAGAAAAGTAACTGCTAAAGGCCATTTTGTTCATTTCAGGAGTGGATATGAGTCAAGAGTTCTTGGCACTTTCTTTATTGACTTGACCGCTTAAAACTCTAAATAAGAGCTATCTGTACTTCTCTTTGTAAGCAGATTTGAAGTCCAAATGTGATTATTTTCCCAGAGGAAGAAAAGCACCCAAGGAAATCCTAATTAACAGTCAGCAGATGTGAGGCTTCTGTATAGGCTCAACTCTTTGACTTCACATTTTAAAACTCTTCAATAATTCTGGCTTAGTTAGGGCTTCTATTACTGCAATGAAATACCATGACCAAAGCAAATGGGGAGGAAAGAGTTTATTTCAGCTTATATCCTGTATTGCTGTTCATCCTTGAAGGAAGTCAGGTGAAGAACTCAAACAGGGCAGAAACCTAGAGGCACAAACTGATGCCAAATCCATGGAAGGGGTGTTTCTTATTGATTTTCTCCTTATGACTTACTCATCCTGCCTTTGTATAGAACCTAGGACCACCAGACAAGATATAAAACCACCCACAATGGCCTTGGTACTTCTCCTAAAGTCTAATTAAGAAAATAACAACAACAACAACAAAATCTGGGCTCAGGGGGTCCTGCAGAGACTGATGAATCAACCAATGACCACTTATGGAGTGGACATAGACCTCCCCTTGCTCAGATGTAGTCCATGGGCAGCTCAGTCTCCATGTGGGTTCCCTAGTAAAGGGGAGCAGGGACTGTCTCTGACATGGACTCAGTGCCCGGCTCTTTGATCATCTCCCCTTGATGAGGTGATCTAACTAGGCCACAGAGAAAGAGGATCCAGACAGTCCTGATAAGACATGATAGGCTAGGGTCAGATAGAAGGGGAGGAGGACCTCCAATATCAGTGGATTAGGGGAGGGTCATGAGGGGAGGGAGGGTGGGATCAGGAGGAAATGAGGGAGGAGGCTACAGCTGAGATACAAAGTAGAGAAATTGTAATAAATAATAATAATAAGAAGAAAGAAAGAAAGAAAGAAAGAAAGAAAGAAAGAAAGAAAGAAAGCCATACAAGCTTTGCAACAGCCCAAACTTTTGGAGGCATTTTCTTAACTGAGATTCCCTCCTCTCCGATGACTATAGCTTGTTTCTACTTGACATAAAATTGTCCAGAACAGACTTCCTTGCTTTGGAGTGTAAAGAGAGATGAAACCTTCAACATCATTCCAAATCCTGGACAACAAAACCTTTTCTACATCATGGTTCCTTACAGTGCTAGGATGGCTATGTAAACACCCCAGCTGATCCAACACACTGCATGAGATGAACAACTCCTCTTCTCCTTTGTTTAATTTTTAAAAGCCTGGGTGTAATTCTAAGAATGTATCTAATTGTTTTCATGGAAGTTGCAATTCTTTTTCTAATGTACTTTGTAAATAAACTGTTGTGGACAAATTAAAATTTCCTCAACCTGGTCACATACATCTAAATTATTTTGGTAAAGTTTATCCCTTTCTCCAAAAATGATAACAGATGTAGAAGTTTATATTTGGGAAATTTGCTGAGTTTCCAAATAGAAAAATGTCAGATGAAACCCAGGCAACCAGCCAAACTACAAAAAATAAAAAATAAAATCACCTGTCCAAACCACAAGGAATTCTGTGGTGCCCACCTCAAGGGTATGTACACTCTTACAATGCCAACTAACGCTGAGTGGCATTGGCTGTTGTTTGGCTATTTGTCCCATTAAGCAGATGTTTTCTGTCCCATTGCCCAAGATCCTACATTCTAAAGAAAAGTTAAGACTAAATGATTAGGAAGTTAAGACTAAATGATTAAGTACCAAATAACCTTTGTTTAGACAGAACACCTAATGACCATCAAACAATACATCCCCCCACATTTTTCAATATTGTGAACTTATTAAACAAAACATGTAAATCACTCTGATAGGATTGAAAAATAAGCTTCAAAGTCCACTATGATGTTTCATCAAAAGAGGAAAGCAGTAGAGTTTGGAAAGCTTAGTGTGCATTTCCCCTTGCACAACTTTTTTCTCTGTATCAAGGCATTTTTTTAACCTGAGGTTCTCTACAATGATTTGTTGAGAGAAACAATAGCACTCCCATTGCCTCAGAGTATTGACCATGAAATAAACCTATTTTACTTCCAGCAAACTCTTATCTTCTGGATACTGGCTTTTGTGCATGTAGGTGGATATAAGTCTTGATTTTTGAGTGACAAGCACATGGAATCACTGACTTTCAAGTGTCAGGGAGATGGGCTTGGGGCCTGTAATAACCTAGGATGAGTCTAGATAGTGGATTTCTGGACTCTTTGAATTCAGATGAATCAATATCTCTACGCCAGTTCTGTTTTCTATAAATATCATCAGATCATGTCATTGGGGAAAGCTCTCTGAAACTGTTCAGGCTCTAAGAGATTCCAGATTTGTGAATCTTTCTGTGTTTTACTTTATTTTTCTCTACTCAAATAAATGTCACTAACTTTAGTTGTCCTAATGCTGTTAGTATATTTGGTGAGAACATTAAATAGACACATGCATCTACTCATCCACTGTCTTCTAGAGTTTTTTTGTCTTCTAGAAACCTTAACAACTCACCAAATCCAGCTCTATTTCTTTTCTGTCTGGCCTGGCTGGACACTCTGAGGCTCTCCTATAGAACCCACCCCTGTTTCTGTCATGACTTTCTAACAAATATTCAAAAAAGAAATCTTAACTTTTCCCAAAGACAAATTAATGAGGCTTAAAATTGAATAGAAAATGAACCCACGTGCTCACACACTGAAAGAAGACAATGGATGGATGCATTAACACTCTCATAATTGTCTACTTTGGAAATTAGAAAAATGGACAAAATGGGGATCCTTATGGCTGGAAGGGCCATGGTCCCTTTGTACTTTATAGCTGACTGATGCCAATTCCAGACCACAGTGAGATCTTTGTTTTGGACATGGTGTTTTATACCTTGTTCTATATAACTGTAAGCTAGGACTCACTGTCTGGGAGACTGCCATGCTCATTGATGAAATGTTTGTGCAAGCCACTGTGGCAAAGAAGCTGTAGCCAGGTACACAGAAAACTTTATGGAATATCTACATATGTAGAGTTGAATTTTAAAATATGGATTATAAATAGGATGGGCATCTGCAATGCTTTCTGATGAAAAGAGAAGTCATTATTTAAATTGGCTTAATCTTTATTTTATTTTTATGGGACCTAAAGTATTACTAAATTTAAAGGAGTTAGGATTTCATTTATTAAAAAATCAAAAAGAAGAAAGAAAAGAAAAATACAGCAAAGTCAGACATTTTCTACAAGTGACATGATTGTGTTAATACACACACACATATTTTACACATTTTCTTGAGATTGAGTTAATTTTTTTAAATATGAAATTTTACTAATTTTCAAAAGAAACTCAGACCATAAAAGAGAGCTTTTTAAATGTATACCTGTACACATGCATTTACATATAAAACAAATATGATTGTAGACTTTAAAAGTTTGAAACATTTTGTTGCGTATAGACTTTTGAAGTAAGTCCTAATGATTGCTTGGATTTCCTCTGGACTTTGTGTCACTAGCATACAACATGAGAATTTTTCCTGTGCTGCAAATCTGTCTAAACAATTGTCTAGCTATATTTTAGGTAATTGGACTGGAGAATTCCATACTACGATGGAGCAGCTGAGAGTGGCCATTGTCACAGTAAATTCTACCAGAGTGGATGCAGGACTAGCCACAGGATTATCATCATGGATTGCTGCAGCCATGAATCATCTGAAGGAATGGGCGGGCATGGGAGTGTTAGCAGGCCTTCTGGTGTTGGTCTCCTTGGTTTGCCTGTGGTGTATATGCAAGATTAGAGTCTCACAACAGCGTAATGCAGCCATGATCATTCAGGCCTTTACAGCCATTGAAGCAGGACAGTCTCCCCAAGCATGGTTGGCTACCATAAAAAGCTAAAATGTTACGCTCAGGACGCGAGGCTAAGCACTGCATTCAGGGTCAGCCACTTTCAAACCGGAGAAGAGCAAGCCTGATTGCATGCGGGTTGATGCCCCAGGTCCCGCCTCTGAGAAAAAGGTATCGGACGGGTCTGATGCTCTTTGGGTGGATGACACCTAAATGAACATCGGTACAAAGTCCCAATTTATTTCTAATATCAGAGATCAGACCTCTACTCTTGCCTGATGCGTCTAAAACAAAAAGGGGGAACTGGAGAGAGTTGCATAATGCTGTGCCCTAAAGATGGAGCTGGTTTCCGCCTTCCACCTTCCCGATGGTGAGTGCTCTCTGTCACAAACAACTCCACATTTGGCTAAGGCTGAGGATCTGGCTTGCTTCCATGTATGTGGACCTATCTGCATTGCCCACGAGGCACCTGGGGTTGGCAACCCAGAGGCTATTTAAGCTGTGGGCTGGCTTTCCCCAGGGTCAGATGGTTGTTCAAGGTTCCTGAATAAACTGCATTGGAAAAAAAAAAGTTTGAAACAAATCTGTAACATCTAGAAAAATTGCAAGTGAGATTTTAAGGGCATTAATTTTATTTGTTAAAAATATTCAACTTGGAGAGCAGCCTTGCCAGGCCACAGAAGATGACAATGCAGCCATTCCTGATGTGATCTGATAGACTAAGATCAGAAGGAAGGAGAGGAGGACCTCCCCTATCAGTGGACATGGGGAGGGGCATTCGTGAAGAAGGGGAAAGGAGGGTGGGATTGGGAGGGGAGGAGGGAGAGGCTTATGGGGGATACAAAGTGAATAAACTGCAACTAATAAAATAAAATAAAAAAAAAAGAGTAAAAGAAAATTCAGCTTGACATCTTTGTAGGTAAATGGATGGCGCTTGAAACTATTATCCTATGTGAGGCAACCTAGATCCAGAAGAACAAATGCCTCATGTTATATCTCATTTGTGGATGTTAGTTTTGGGTCTTCAGATATGTGTGTTCTATTTGGGATGCATATAAGGTTCAGTTGCATAAAGGGTTAAATAGAAATACTATTTAACAGGAATTATTAAATTGGGGTGTTGGAAAAGAAGGCAAGGGAAAGAAGGAACAAGGAAAGAAGTAAATGACACCAAAGATCGTTCATATTAGTCACATGGATACCTACCGACCTACCTATTTACCTGCACACACATGCACACTCACACACACCCATGCATGATCTCAGGCATGCGCACACACACAGAAATAATTAAAATGGAGTTGCCATATAATGGGAGAACAGTTGTTAGAAGACAGGCATCTAAATAATAGTAATAAAATAAAACAAATGGAAATACGATAAAACAAACAAGCAGAAAAACTCAAAGAAAACACCCAAGAAACAAATATAGAGGCAAAGATATATTTGTACACAAAGGAGTACTATAAAAAACACAAAACTAGAAGCTATAATGTAAATACAAAGGACCTGTAAGGTTAAAAAGAAAAAAGAAAAAAAAAGAGATGCCCTGACAAAATATTATAAGCCAAAGAACCTGCAAAGATTACGTTGAGTTTATTCTGTGTTGGCTATCTACTTCTGGACATGGACCCACCCTTAAGGGTGTTTTGCATCCCCAGTGAAACTCTTTTGGAGAAAAATAATTTTTCATTTGAGAGTGTTTATCCATCGGAGATAGCTTTTGGGTTAGGAATGGATGCTTGTCTCCACTTCCCAGACTCCATCTGGTGAAGAGCTATGCAGGCCCTGCACATGCTGCCAAAGCCTTGGCCCTGCTATTTGGAGGTCTTCTTTCCCTGGTGTTCTCCATCCACTCTGGCTTCAGCACTCTTTCTGCCTCCTCTTTGGCAGGATTCCTTGTGCCTTGCGGGGAGGAAGTTGATAACAAATCCTACTTAGTACTGAGCGTTCCGAGGTCTTCTAACTCTCTGCACATTGTCCGGCTGTGCATCTCACTATTTGTTCCCATCTACTGTAAAAGGGAATTTCCCTGATATGGCTGAGCAGGATTCTGATCTGAGTACAGCAGAACATCAATAGTAGTCATTTTATTTCTACATTCCTTTAGTGAATTAGTAGCATTTGGTTTTCCCCTAGATCCCTGGTCTACCCAGTCTCAAGTTCATAGGACCTGAGCAATTTCTGGGATGGGTTTGATATCATGGAGTGGTCTCATATCAAATCAGATACTGTTGGTTGCGTCAATAAGCTTGTGACACTACTGTACCAGCATCTTTCAGGCAGATAACCACTGCAGACCAAAGGGTTTGAAGTCTGGTAGGTGTTTACCTTTCTGCTCTGGTAGCATGTAGAGTACCTTCCTGTATCATGTACACTAGTCAGAAAGGGTGAAAGCTCTATGTAGGCACATCTGTGTTCTATAGGTTTTGTCTTCAGCAACAGGGATTTAGCATCACTTTGTGAAGAGCAATAGACTTGGCAGTAGGCAGGTTTTGTTTTTTGGGGGGTGTTCATGGGGTCCCTTTGATCAACAACTAAGTTAGGTGTATCTCATTCCCCGTACTGAAAGCCTCATTTGAAAAAAAAAGTTACCTCTATAAAAATTGTTATATAAGAAGTTTCATGGATATCAATTATATTTGTTAAAAATATATGACTTAACACCTTCTGTGTCAGTTTTCAATAATAACTGATTGATATAATTACTAGCTAAATTTCAAGAACAACAACAACTTTGCAGTAGATGAAATATCAGTATGAAAATTCTGTTAGTACAAACAATGAGATACTTATTCGCTTTCAATTTACATATATTTGATTAAGTATCTTTCTTAATAATAGTTGTCATTAAACACAAATTCAAAATAAATACAAATTAAGACCAATACTTCTCAGCCAGGCATGGCGCCACATACCTGTAATCCATGCATTCGGGGAGGCAGAGGCAGGCAGACTCTGTGAGCTTGAGACCAGCCTTGGCCTACAGAGCAAGTGCAGGACAGTCAAGGCTACACAGAAAAACTCTATCTCAAAAACAAAACAAAACAAAACAACAATAATAAAAACTCCACCCATACAAAATAAAATTTGTTTTTAAAAGAAAAGACCAATACTTCTCACTCATATAAGAGAAATCCATTGACACTGTAGACGTACTGCTTAAGTTAATATAAATTCAATTTTAAGTAGACCAACAAAGCAGTATGGTCTTTCTTATGAACAAGTTTATTTCTCTTGCATTATTCTAATTTGGGGGTTCTGTGTAGAGGCTTCCCCCATGGTATGATCCAAGAAGCCCAGGTGTATTAAACCATTTTGAGCTGCTGAAAAAAAAGTAAGACTTGTAATATATAATGTCATATGTAACTCATAATTCTGGAGCTTTGTAAACATGTCATGAACTATTCAGCTTTGATGAATCCTGGAGATATTAATGGATAGTGTCACAGTGGTGAGAGGGCCCCAAGAGGTCACACAGAGAGACAAAAACCCAAGAGTAGGAGGAATAATTCACCAATGAAGGTCAACTCTGCAAGGACAAGCGCTACCCAACCAAAGCAGTAACTTACTTTGCACTGAACTTTTTTCTTCAAGGTTCTACCATTTCCCACATCATCATACAAGGGACCACGTTTCCAGCCCATGAACATATAGAAGGATCACTAATACCCAAATCATAGCATTAACCTTGTTCATGATCAAGGCTCTACCATTCCTTTTACTTTTGGCATTATCTGTATCCAGCCAGTGTAAACAAAAAAGGGAGAGAACACACTAGCTTCATAAAAGCTTTGCTATGGAAGCAACACCCCTTACCAGGAGAAGGGCTTTTTCAGGACTGGATTCTCTGCTGTCCAAAAGCATCTCTCACAATTGACTGTTGATGACTGTGTTTACAATACAAAGCTTGGTAGAGTTCCCCTGAACCAAGTCGCCAAAGGATGCCCTCTGTCACAGGACACATGACATTAGCATCATATGATGATAGCCACCAGAAAGCACAGATCATCCCGAAGTGCTCCTGCCAGAGACTAGAAGCAGATTATCACCGTGAGGAAGAAATCAGAGGAAGCCAGATTGTGGGTCATTCTACAAAACAACTGATACAGATTCTAAAATATTTTCATTAAGAAAAAAAAAAGTGAGGGGTGGTCATTTCAGGCTGAAAAAATCAGGAGCAGCATGGCAACAAAATGCAGCAATGGTCTTTTTTCAGGTTCCAGATTAGAAAGAACAAAGAAGCATATTTGGGGACAATTGTGAAGAATTAGTTATACACTGTACATTAGATCATGTTTTGTCTATGTCAGATACGTGAATTATGAAATGCATAAAGCAAGGAGTAGCTGGAAATGTTATATAAAGTAAATTTCACAAAATTTTATGGTTAGTGCACTACATAAAAGTTGAAGAATTGCATTCAGCAATAGGCTAAATGTTCTGAATATTTGAGATTTTAAAAATAAAATGAAAAAGTAAAAAGTATATCTCTATACAATATTTTTACTATGGTAGATTGTTTCTTGACTGACACATTTACAAAATGGTCAATTGTATCATTACCATAAACTTTCTTAAAATGTAAAATCATGCTAGTTCTTCTAGCTAATCAGTTTATACCTATAAATTAAATTTAAAGGCCTTAGGCAAGGAGCTGTTACATTGGTGAGGGATAGAAGAGAGAAATTTCAGTTAAATTAGTGTTTTCCACATACACAAGAAATCTTTGAAGAAAATATGATCAACATAAAATATATTTTCTATGGAATCAAACCTTCACATGCAATATAACAGCTATGATTTGAAAATGATTAAGTGTGCTTTCACTAATGTCTATAGAAATCTGCTTCAAAGCAAGCAGTGTTTGCAAGGCCAACAACCTCATAAACTGTAGGCATAATTTAGGTTGATAGGGGAAATATTCCATATTATCACCAAAACTTATAGTTAATAAGTTTTTCAAGACTGGCTTTATTTAATCAGAATTATTTAGTGTGTAGAGCTGGGATTTGGTTCTTTTGCTTGTAGCTGTGGTTCACAGGCTTAGACATGAAGTCATGGTTTCTCTCAGTGCCAACCTAGTGCCCAGAAGACCAGAGGAGACTTTTAAGGCTGCAAGGGACCCCAAAGCCCTCGGGTTCTTTGCTTCTCTATTTCTAATTTTTTTTGTTTGACTTATACATATTTTGGTGCTACGGTGTGTTATTTCCATGTAATTTCACTGTGTGATGATTGAATTAGAGTAATTTGTGTTTTTACTTTCTTAAATACTGAGAAGCTTTCAACTCTTCTAGATCTTTACAAAATATGTAATAAATTTATTCCAAACAATAGTCTTCTAACTGTGGTATGAAAAATTAGCTTGCTCTGTATAATTGGGTTTGAGTATGTATAATCCATCTCTTCCCATTCTATCTTTCAAGTGTGGATCTATAGTGATCACTATTCTACTCTGCACTATGAAATCATCTTTTAGTTTTGCATCTGAGTGAGGTATTTGTCTCTTTTGTGCCTAACTCTTTTCACTTCTAAAGTCCCCCACTTCCTTCTTACTCCTGATTCCTCAAATCAGGTAGAGACGATGCTTCAGGATATTCCCAATGGAATGTTGGGAATTTCACGCATTCCTCATCATATCATTTTTTGAGGCTATAAAGTGTTTTCCTTTTTGCCATCTATTATTTTGTACTTAACTATTTTTGAATTAACTATACATTTTGAATTAGCCACACTTTAAATCATTGATACATTTTCAAAAACTGCTGTTTAATGATTGTTTTAGTTTTTGAATCTTGACTTCATTGAAAAGAAAGGTAGAGAAGGGAGAAGGAAGGGGAAAGAGAGGTTAGAAAATGGAGAAACTTACAATATTTCAGATGAAGTTCCAACATACATACCACATGTTTGTTTGTTTGTTTGTTCTGTAGACACCAGAAAGCATGCTTTGAGGCCTGTGGAGAAAGTTCTTTTGTGTATCTGCCTAGAAGAATGTTGATTGATAATGCTGTGTAGATAGCTGGCTTCCCAACATATTTCAGAGCCAGGACACTATTGAAACTGCATAGGTGGAGCTTGGTAAAACTTTTTTTCTGCGAAAATTTTCTTAATGCCTTGAGAAACTACCTATGACACGTACCCCATGGGAAGAATTTCTAACTGCTTGTTTGTGTCAGCCAGGAAGCATGGGGTCTTGTGAAGACGTTAAAGCTTCATGATCAGTCTCACTGTGCAGCACCAGCACTGGGCTCTGTCACCAAATACCTCTGTTCCACAAGAAAGAGTAAACGTTCCAGCAAGTTTTCCTCTTTTTACTCTTAAAGTCTTCCCAGAGACTCAGACTCCAACCAAGTACCATGCATGCAGATAACCTAGAACCCCTGCACAGATTTAGCCCATGGCAGTTTAGTGTTCAAGTGGGTTCCATAGTAATGGAAAGAGGGACTGCCTCTGACATAAACTGATTGGCCTGCTCTTTGATCACCTCCCCCTGAGCGGGGAGCAGCCTTACCAGGCCACAGAAGATGACAATGCAGCCACTCCTGATGAGATCTGATAGACTAAGATAAGAAGAAAGGAGAGGAGGACCTCCCTTATCAGTGGACTTAGGGAGGGGCATGCGTGAAGAAGGAGAAGGGAGGATGGGATCGGGAGGGGAAAAGGGAGGGGCTTATGGGGGGATACAAAGTGAATAAAGTGTAATTAATAAAATAAAATTAAAAAAAGGTCTCAGAATGAGCGCTTAAGTGAAAGCTAGTCAAATCAAAGGGGTATTTCATGTTTTGTAGAGAAACCTTAATTTGAATAAGCATACATTTGGGTTCTTGGGAAGTATCTGAAAAATATCAGTGTATAAAGTCATAAAACATAGTTTGTCAGGACAAAACAACGTGGAAGTTTTCCGACTAGAAGTTCTAATATCTGTGGAAGCTTTGGGGGATGCAACCAGTGGAAAAAATTACTAACTGCATATTTATATCAGCTAGGAAGCATGGTGTCTTGTGAAAATATTAAGGCTGCATGTATTTACATATTTTCAAGGACTACAGTATTAACAAACCAGTTCTTACTATTAACTCTGTACCCAGAAGCAATAAATATTGGCTAATGAGGTTTTCTCCTTAGTACTTGCATTAACAGTGACTTCAGGGTTACTTCTCAATATGTTTTTATTGTTTTCTTTCCCCCATTAAGTTCTGTTTTAAAAGATGTGTTTTACTTGGCCATTGTCCACACAACACTACGATCTGTTTCTAGAACAGATAAAGACACCACCATTACTTAGTGAAGGAACAGAGTAATTTTTGCAAAATTAAAAAAAAAAACACATTTTTTTTTCAGCATAAGCTCAAATATTGGAGAAGGGATGTGCAAATACAGATGTGAGTGCCAGTGATAGCCATACAAAACTAGCATTTGTTTCTTACAAAAGTCGATCTTCAGATATTTTTTCCAGGATTATTTTAAGTGCCTTGCTGATGTTTTCTGAGTGTGATCTTTGGACTAATATATTAAAATGTGTGCGCTCTCTTATCGAAGTTTCAGATCTTGAAAGATTACAAGCTGCGTAGGAGACCTGTGAAGCACACTAATGTCCCTCTGAGTTATTAAACCAAGAGCTTGACAGAGCCAAGACAGTACACTCACAAGTCAGTGTGCACCTACAGCAGGGAGAACAGTCAACTCAAGCGCCATTGACGATGAGGTCAAAACAGACATCTTTCTAACCGTGCCAATAAGAGAACCTGATTTGAAAATAACTGATAGTATCTGTGGAGAAGATTGAGGAAGTAACTTGAAACTAGTTCTGAAATAACACTATCACGGTTTTTTCCTCTTTGTGGATTGATCTGCTCCCAGTCTAGTTGAAAGAGATTTTCTGGTTTTCCAGGCCCGGCTCACACATGCTTGGAGACAGCCATGTTCCCAATTGGGGACGTCTTATGAGAAAAGCAAGTAGACCTTCAATTGGCATCAGAGCACAGCAATGCTCTAAGGAATGTTTATAAACCTGCTTCAAATGTGAATCATATACTATTTGTATTTTAAGACTAATTCTTGGAAAAAATCATATGCCTAGCATACACATGAGTTAAAACAGCACATCTATGATGGCTAATCTTCACTGTCAACTTTGCTAGACTTATAATCACTATGGAAACACCTCTGGTTATGCCAAGGAGAGTGTTTCCAGATAGATTTAACTAAGGAGGAAAGCCCACTCTGAATGTGAGGAACAGGATTCCTAGGGGTGTGGTCTCAGACTGAATAAAAAGGAAAGAGTGAGCTGAACACTAGCATCCATCTCTCTCTGTTCCTGAGGAGACTTGACATGACCAGCTGCCTCACACCCCTTTCCCACCATGCTGGCTTTTATCTCTTCTTAAATTTGAGTTTTCTTAAATTTCCTTTCTACATTACCTTTCTCAAGTGTTTTTGTCACAGAAAATAAATAATTAATCCAACACTGTAACCTGTAAAGGTGAATGTACAAATTTTATATCAATCAAAATTGAAATTGGAAAGTAAACATATGTCTAAATCTAAAAAATGTTGTTGTAAATGGACATTATTTTGTTGCTAGGCTTTAAAAATATAATTCAGGCATCTAGAACAATTAAATTGAAATAAGTGAAACCTGAAATTAAGACACAAAACTACCAAACCCTACTAACCTTCTCCTGATTGTACATCCTCTAAAACAGTCTTCAAAGCTCCTATTTTTATATTCTCTGATAAAACAAACACTCTTAGTCAAATACTTATGCATTTCTCCATCCCTACAATCACATAAATTCATAAGCAATTGTGAACATATACATTTATCATAAATTTTTATTGTGGCCTCTGTGTCTAATAAGTATAACATTATAATATAGAAGTCCAAAGAGAGAGAAAATAAAGTAGATATGACTTTAATTTTATAGTTCTGATATCCAGCAAAGCAGATATGAAGATAGAAGCATAATAGAAGAATAAGAGTAAGAAATATTTTTAGATTGTTTGTTATGACTATTTTTCTTTTTTAATTAATTAATCAGTTAATTACAATTTATTCACTTTGTATCCTCACTGTAGTCCCCTCCATCATCTCCTCCTAGTCACACCCACCCTCCCTCTTCTCTCCCTATGCCCTTTCCCTAGTCCCCTGATAGGGGAGAACTTCAATGAAATACTACTCAGCAATTAAAAACAAGGAAATCAAGAAATTTGCAGGCAAATGGTGGAAACTAGAAAACATCGCCCTGAGTGAGGTAACCCAGAAGCAGAAAGACACATGTGGTATATATTCACTTATAAGTGGATATTAGCCATATAATGTAAGATAAACGTTAAAATCTATGCTCCTAAAGAAGCTAAACTACAAGGGAAGAGGCTTAATCCTCACTTAGAAGGGCAAGCATGATAGACTTTTGAAGTAGGAGAAGACAAGGAACAGGACAGGAGGCTTCCACAGGGGGCCTCCTAAAGACTCTACCCATCAGGGTATCAAAGGAGACACTGAGATTCATAGCCAAACTTTGCACAGAATGCAGGAAACCTTATGGAAAAATAGGGAGATAGAAAGACCTGGAGGGGACAGGAAACTCACAAGGAGAACAACAAGCCAAAAAACCTGGGGTCAAGGGGGCCTGCATAGACAGATACTCCAACCAACCACTGTGGATGGAGAGTACCTACACCCCCTGCTCAGAGGAAGCCCATAGGTGGCTCAGTTATGAATCTTTTTCATGTACTATGTTTTGATCATAATCTTTTTCCTTCTCCAACTGCTCTCAGATTGTCCTCACTTTCCTACCCACATTTCATGTTCTTTCTCTCTCCCTCAAATCAAACAAATAAATTGAAAGCCAAAAGCAGGAAACAGCTAGGCAAAGGAGAACTCAGAGACATTGAAGTGGCTAGTGGGACCCACATATATTCTTTCTCACCTCCATGTGCAAAACCATCACTTCCTCTTCCCTCAGATCTGTACAGGCAACTGTGCTCAAAAGAGTCCAAAGCTTCCTAGCAAAAACCATGTCCTCTAATTCACCAGGATCACACTGAAAGAGTGTGCTGATGCCTCCAGTTGAGTGGTAAGAAATACGAGGTTTTCAAGTGGGCCATGGAGAGTGATGATGAGTGCATCCACATATTCTTTGATCAAGAAATGAACAAACAGAAGGATTTTTAAAATGCCTTTAATACATATATTGCACTGTAAGGAAACCTCATGCCCATTGTTTCAAAGTGCTATTTGTCCTTTACTTAACAACACAAACATGTATGAGAAGACTTTCATAGCACTCTTTGATGCTGGTTGCTTCTTGGTGAGTGATGCTTTGTGTTACATGCAGTGAGAGTTCTATGGTCTTGGACCCATAATCAATTCTGTGTTATGATTGAAATCTCTTGATGAACGCTATGATCTATGGTTTTGTTTGTTCGTGGCTCAAGGCTTAAGCGAGCGTCAAGAAAGCCATACAAATTCATACCTCAAATATGTCTGTATCTGGGTGAAGATGGATTGCTGTTCTTCTAGGAAGGAAATAGCCCAATAAAGCAGACTTATTGAAATGTGTGGTAATTCTCCTTGGTTAATTACTTGGTTTCAGGAACCTAGAACAGGTCTGTTGCTGACAGTCAGACATTCAAAGGCAACAGTGACTAGATTGTCCTGAAAGGATGTTGTGTGTTGTAGGATTTGGTATAAGTGGACCACTTTATTTATTTATGCACTATTGTTACAAGGTGAAATGACAAAAATGGCTTCAGAAAGAAAAATGCATCATTTTGTCTACTTCTTTGTTAAATGAATTTTTCAGTATATTATAAGTTATAAACTTTATCACTTTTGGTGTATACTCTCCTTCTTCACCTTGTTTGTCTTGTGTCCCTCTCTCTTTCCCTTCCCTTCAAGGCCAGGTCATGGGCAACTACCTAGTCCTCTGGACTGTTTTCTGATGAGATTATTTTCCCATGTTCTCAGAGTGCTGGGGTCTGTAGTTCTCCTCCAAGACTTCCCAGTTCAGAAGAATTCTTCCTTTCCTCTCTCTGGGAAAGCTACGCTCCCTGTCATAACAAAGTCTCCACATATTCAGTGGGCAGATTCATAATTTGGAGTTGACAACTTTTCCCTCTGGGTTTGGTCATTTCAGGATCCCCATGAAGCCCCTTACACAGGGAATTGAAAGAACACGGCTTATACCGCAATGGGTAGTATGGTGTCTGGGTCTCCCGCACAGGAGGTTCATTCATGGCTTCTGTCTAGCTCAGGCTTAACCACGGTGCATCTCATCCATCTAACAATTGAACATTTTAGACATATGTATCTTCATGACAAACTGAGCTGGCAGAGATTTGCTCATACTGGGCAATTTTGCACGACTTCCTGCTAACCTACGATCAAATCTTCCATGTCTAGCAGAATCTATTACTACTAACAGTCTAGTATAGTCTAGTTTCTTTATTTTTTCTAATGGTATGACCTCGCTCCAGAATCCTAGGGATTTCCTTTATGGTTCTCAGGCTGACTGTACTCACTATGTTAAACTCTATCCTTTTCCACACTTACCTGGATCAAGTCATTACTTCAGCCTGAACCCACTACAGAGCTATGTCTTGCCCTGGGTCCCACTACGTACTGCAGCTTTGTGTCACTTGTGTGTGGACTGGGATAACAGTCAGAGGTATGGAATGTGTTGTATTTGGACTCTCAGAGGTCAGCCAGCTGTCAGGTGTGGGAGATGAGAATTTTGTCTTTTACTTTAACAGGACATCGCTCCCCATTCAATCATCTGGAAGTGTGAAGCTTTCTTAAATTGGAAGGCTGTCCAACATTTCAGGTTTAGAGATAGAAGGGATGCCTCCCCATGAAGTGTACATTAGTCCATAACCTGAGTAGCTCCAGCTCCCTCTAATGTGAAATCCTTCTGGCTCAGACTTCCGAGTTCTAGGATTACAGGCATGTGCCAACACTCCTGGCTGGGTCTTGGGGTTTTTTGAGGCTTTATATTTTGTTCTATATGGTATGAAAGTCGTGCTGAAGCCTCTAGTACTTTACAGCACATTATAGCTGACTTCCAGTGAATATTTCGACTCAACCTATATATATGAAATCAACTGATTCAGATCTTCCTGCTAGTTGGAAAGGAAAAGAGATCATCTGCCAAAATGATGGTAGCGTTGCTCACTCAGTCGAGTAATAACAGCCTACCCAGCGCATCACTTGTTCTCTCTTGCTTGGATGAGATGCTAAAAATAGTCAAAATTCATTCATGAATTGCTGTCAGGTATCTTAGGGGTCAAAGCAAATGAATAAATGAATATTTGAGACTACTTATATTAATCCAGAATACACTCTTGATGGCTTAGAACTCAATTTTATTTTCTGGAAAATTTGAAAGGATGTAAGAAGTCAAAAATAAACTCATCACTAAGGCCATGATATTAGGCCAGACAGATTGAGCACATCCTTCAAACACATTGTGTGTGTGTGTGTGTGTGTGTATGTGTGTGTGTGTGTGTGTGTGTGTGTGTGTGTGTGTAATTATATAACATTTCCTTCAGGGAAATTGTCTGTATTTCTAATCAAGAGATTCTAAACTCCAAATTTTACTCAAAGATGGGAATGGAACAAAGAAACCTAACTTTTTATTGAGACAACTTACTTCAGCCTTTTCTACTTTATCTGTTTCAGTTCAAAAAACTTATCTGTCTGGCCTCTGTAGAGGTTGTTCTCCATTAACTAGAGCTACAAATTCCAGTGGGCCAAGCCTCACAGCATGCCTGTTGTTGGCAGTCATGATGGTATGGCTTCCAGACAGCTAAGTGCCCTCCCCCCATCATGAGCTTTGTAAATGCCATCCTTTCTGTCTCTCACGCCATTATCCCTAGTGTGGAGAAGCAACATTGGGCTTCTGAATGACTTTAGCGCCACTTTACTAAAATGACCCTTTAGGTAACTGGTGCGCCCTTTGAGCTGTCTAATGGGACAAAAATCTTGTGGTAATATATAATCCTCACATATTATCACCTCATTTTCCTGGGCTTGTTATTCTTCTACCTGACAGTGTGACATGGGAATTTCTGTTCATTCTGCCTTTTCAATGAAAGCGCCTCTATATCAATAACTTCTTGCTTATATAATCACAGATTCTTTTATCAAGAATTCTAGTTACTAGCCAACTAAGGTGTGACTTTGTGCCTGGGGTAACCCCCAATTCCAGGACATTTTCTCTGATCATAGTTAGTAATATCTGGAAAAATTCATAAAGGCAAGGCTGCAGATAGTGCCAGTTACTGTCTCTGCCTTACCTTCCACACAGGTTGCCATATGCTGCACCTGATGGGCTATTGGTTTATCCTCATCCCATAAACTGTTTTCATGAATCACTCCAAATATATGTTCTGTTGGTTCATACCTTTCCCCCAAAAAAGCCACCCACTAGAAGAAACATAAAGAAATAGTTTGATTTTCAATGTATACCATAGGTTTGTTACCAATGTAAAGAGTGAGGGAGGAGGGAGACTAAGGTCCAGTGTCGAGAAAGGTTTAACTAATGATTGATTGGATGAGAACTTAGGGAACATAAGCACAGATTCTAGAAATCAAACAGCCACACTGGCATGTAATATCCATATGCTGTAGAGCAAGCAGGACATTTTTAAGGATGGTACACCAATTATCAAAATAAGGACCACATGAAAATGGTGAGTTTACACTAGAACAAAACTGGGATTGAGCTCTTGCTCTTTAACCATGAACAACTTTTTTTTTTTAACCTTTGCAGAGTAGACTTTTAGCTATAAAAATGAGAACATTAGTCTCTGTTTCTGAATATTGGGACAAGTAGACAATGATGTATATAAAGCCCAAAGCCTGGCTTCAAGTATATTACTTCTTTTAAATGTAAGGCACAAGAACAATTTAAGAAAAAAAGGATACTATATAGTTTGGAGTGTCTTAGTAACTGCTTCTTTTGAAACTCACAACCTAGCTCCTAAACGCTCAAGATAATGTCCAGGTGCAACAATGACTTTGTCTTAGATGAATAAATCATTCTATTACAATTCATTTCAGAATCTATAGTCTCACTCTGTTTTCTGTGAAGACTCTAGATTCATTTTTATTCTTCTTCTAGTTTTTTGGGTCACTATGCATGTGAATTACAATATTTTCCTGTGTTTTTTAATTAAGTTGATTATTTTACAACTATTAATATTAGAAAAATCTTATCAACAATTAAGCTATAGAAAGTAATTCTTTTGTACTGAGAGGAATTTACAATCAATAGAACAGATGCATGAAATTCTACTTTTTGAATTTATATTTTTATAAGTTATAGGTTATTCACTTTGTATCCCAGTTGTGGCCCCCTCCCTCAGCCCCTTCCAACCCCATCCTTCATCACTCTTCTCCTCCCATGCTCCTCCCCAAGTCCACTGATAGGGAGGTCTTCCCCACCTTCCCTCTGACCCTAATCATCAAATATGATGGCAGGGACCCCTTCAAAATAAAGGCTGGTTGTGCCCACTGCTGTCTAATGACTAGGAATTATCTCACCAAATTCCAAGGCTGAAAAGATGCTAGCACTTGAATGAAGAAGTAGGAAAAATGAGAATAGAATTCACACAGGCTACATTTTTTGAAGTGAAGATCATCTACATGGACAAAGAAAAATAATTTTAAAAAAAGAAAAATAGCTTAGAAGGGGGGTATGTCATTATTTATATTATATAAAGACCCTCTATGGTAGGCTCCTGTCCTGTTTCTTGTTTTCTCCTACTTACAGTGTCCATCCCATTCATCTTTCTTTTTCTTTTTTTATTAAATTTGTATTTTTATATTAATTACAGTTTATTTACTTTGTATCCCAGCTGTAACCCCTCCCTCATTCCCTACCAATTTCACCCCCCTTTCCTCATCATCTCTGTGCCTCTCTCTAAGTCAACTGTTAGGGGAGGTCCTCCTTCCCTTCCATCTGACCTTAACTTATCATATCTCTTCAGGACTGGCTGCAATGTCCTCCTCTGTAGCCTAGCAAGGCTGCTCCTCCCTCAGGGATAGGGAGGTCAAAGAGCCAGCCACTGAGTTCATGTCAGAGAAAGTCCCTGTTCCCCTTACTAGAGAACCCACTTGGATACTGAGCTGCCATGGGCTCCATCTGATCAGGGGTTCTAGGTTATATCCATGCATGGTCCTTGGCTGGAGAATCAGTCTCAAAAAAGACCCCTGTGTCCAGATATAAAAGTGCAAGGAATCATATGAAAGAAGAGGGAGCTAGTAAGACCTGGAGAGGTCAGGAGTTCCACAGGACCATTTATCTTTCTAAGTGAGGATTGAGCATCTTATCCTGGGACCTCCTTCTTGTTTAGCTCCTTTAGGTGTACAGATTTTAGTATGTTTATTCTATTTTATAGGTCTAGTATCCACTTATAACTGAGTATATACTGTGTGTGTCTTTCTGCTTCTGGGATATTTCACTCAGGATGATCTTTTCTAGATCCCACTATTTGCCTGCAAATTTCATGATTTCCTTGCTTTTAATTGCCGAGTAGTATTCCATTGTGTAAATGTATCCAGTTTCTGTATCCGTTCCTCCATTGAGGGACATCTGGGTTGTTTCCAGGTTCCACACCTCCCACTGTGCTTCTGTTGGTGCTCACTTAGAGAAGCAGAAATCATGCAGAGAGGAGTCAAACCTGGCTAAATCCCTCTCCTTCACTCCACAGTGGGTGCTGCACTCCATGTGAGTTGCAGATCAGGGTGGATGGAAAGAGTTGAACTTGATGTAGATGCATCCACAGTGGCCTCCCTAAGTCCCTCAGACACAGCTGCTGCTGAAATATATTGAGTATTTGCTTTTTCCCCGTACCCAGTATCTTTTATGCCACAAAGGTCTCTTTTATGCTGTGAAGTTATCTGTGTGATCTATACAGGAACGTGGGATAACTATCTGAACAAACTCACCCTAAAATCAATGCAGCTAAAAGACCCAACTGTGGTAGGCAAGTTGAAAAATACTAATCTAATCAACTGGTTGAATTTTCATTCAGAATTACAATTGTGCTCTATGACCACATGAACAAAACGAAAACTGTATCTTTTTGTCTTTTCTTGTCAGAATGTCACCCCTGCACCACCCCCCAAAGAGCAATTTTTGGGAGAAAGGGTATATAAGAGTATATTTAAGTTCACAACTTCAGGTTAGAGTCCATCACAGTGAGAAAAGACAGTCGCAGGAGCTTGTCCGAGCTGGTCATATCACAGCTATAGACAGGAAAAAAGAGCAACAGTGTCTGCTGCTGTTCTGTAATGCGTCTCCATTTCGTGTAGTCCGAGATGCTTTGCCCAGAGATGCTTATCCATAATTAGGATAATCAAGATAATTTACCAGATTCATGTCCAGAGGTCATAGCTCCTGGGTTGTTCGAGACTGTCAAGTTGACAGTTCACACTAATCATCACAATATGTAACCAACACAACTTAAGAGAGAAAAAGCTGTATTTTGGCTCATGGTTTCAGGGGGTTCTGTCCATCACAGGAGCCGAGGGCATGTTCGAGGAAAGTTATTCATGTCATGGTACTATAATAATTAGCTGGGGGACGCTGGCACTCCACTCGATTGGTTGTATTCCACTTGTATTCCATCTGTGCCCTCAGCCTATAGGATGTTGCCAGCTCACTTTGGGTAAGTCCTCCTCTTGAGTTCATTCTCCCCTGAAATGCCTTAATAGAAATACCCAGAGAAGTGCCTACCATTTTCTAGGTGATTCTAACCCTGTTCAAATTAACAAAGATTAACTATTATAACAGTCAAACAAACCCAGATTAAGACATGGTCTCCACGTCTCTCTGCAGTGATTGTCAGAGACTTACCGTCAGCAATTTGACAGTAACTGCCTGAGGAGTCAGGAGTCAGAATTAAGTTTCCTTATTTTTCTCTCTTTCTCTCTTTCTTTCTTTCTTTCTTTCTTTCTTTCTTTCTTTCTTTCTTCCTTCCTTTCTTCCTTTCTTCCTTTCTTCCTTTCTTCCTTCCTCATCAGTGACTAGATAGTCTCTCTGATGATGATAATGCTAGGCTCCAGTCTACTAGTGTAACAGAGTTTGATTAAGTTTATAACGGTTGATCACATCCTGTTTCTTTTCCAAATATTATGTTCCATGTTTAATAAACTCTACTGGTCTTATTCTTCAAATATAAAAAAAATTCCATGATTAAACAAACAAACAAACAAACAAACACAGTCTAAGGGTTTGTGTGTGTGTGTTGTTTTGTTTTTGTTGGCGGTGGGTTTTTGTTGTTGTTGTTTTCTTGCAAGAGTGTTCTCTCCTTAACTGGTTGGGACCTGGTATTTGAAATGGTCCTGTGGATGCTAATATACTGAGCCCTGTGGCTTGTATGAAGCAGAGGGTATTGAAAAGTGAAGTAGAAATGGAGACATGAGATAGACACACATTTGTAGTCATGAGAACATACTCTACATGGTGAAGTGCTGCTGCAAGACTCTATGCCCAGCACTTCTCCTACCCTCATTCCTGCCTAGAGGAACTTCACACATGTAAGGGCAGTGAGGAAGATCTGTAAGAGCCCTGGCCCTTCTTCACTGAATTTCCCGCAAGTTCTGATGCAGGCATTTCCTCTTCAAAATTCTTCTACTGTGTATAGAATGAACCAAATTATGCTTTTAAAATACAGCATAAACATACTAAAATCTGTACACCTAAGGAAGCTAATCAAGAAGGAGGACTCTGGCTAAGATGCTTAATTCTCATTCAGAAAGGCAAAGAGGATGGACATCCGAAGAGGGAGAAAACAGGAAACCTGACAGGATGCTACTAGAGGGCTTCTGAGAGGCTCTACCCTGCAGGCTATTGAGGCAGATGCTGAGACTCATAGCCAAACTTTGGGCAGAGTGCAGGGAATCTTATTAAAGAAGATAGCAAGACCTGGAGAGGACAGGAGCTCCACAAAGAACGCAACAGATCGAAAAAGTCTGGGCACAGGGGTCCTTTTTGAGACTGATACTCCAGCCAAGGACCACACATGGAGATGGCCTGGAACCTCTGCACAGAGGTAACCCATGGCAGTTCAGTCTCCAAGAAGGTTCATAGTAATGGGGACAGGGACTGTCTCTGACATAAACTGATTGGCCTGCTCTTTGATCACCTCCCCCCTGAGTGGGGAGCAGCCTTACCAGGCCACAGAGGAAGATAAGGCAGCCACTCCTGATGAGACCTGATAGACTAGGATCAGAGGGAAGAGGAGGAGGACCTCCCTTATCAGTGGACTGGGGGAGGGGCATGGGTGGAGACAAGGAAGGGAGAGTGGGATTGGGAAGGGTGGAGGGAGGGAGGTACAGGGGGGATACAAAGTGAATAAACTGTAATTAATAAAAATAAAAATAATTTTAAAACAAACAAACAAATAAATAAAATAAATACGAAAATTAATAAGAAATAAAGTTCATTCAGGAAATGTTTGACAAGAACCGTAGAAATTTTGCCAAAAATATTTTCATGACTGTAGAAATTCAGTAAAAATATTAAATGGGTCATTTTTGTTTTATTTTTGTTTTTCAAGACAGTGTTTCTCTGTATAGCCTTAGCTGGACTCACTTTGTAGACCAGGCTGGCCTTGAACTCACAGTGATCGCCTTTTTGAGTGTTGGGATTACATGTTTATGGGACTACATTATGTTTATGGAGATTATTTGCAAAGGTGAAAACTCATAACCAATTTATATTCCCATATTAAATGGCTAGCAAAACCAAGTTATGCTACAGCGCAGCAGAAGGATCTCCATCAATGAAATACTTTAAAATGAATTTAGTGGAACAGCCAACTGTTAAAGATATCCAGTGTACAACAAAGAAAAATAAAACACTTACACGGAAATTTACCAAGGAGCTTGTTTCAGCTGCACTCGACAGACAAAGACTTGCTAAAATGATGTAATGCCAATAAAGGTGTTCAGAGAATGTAAAATGGGTTCCAAGAAAGATCTGTACAGACCGAGGGCAGAGCGAGTGAGAAATATGCTTGGTGGGTTCCTGGAAGGCAGAAAGACCACCTCTTTAGCCACTTCTGTAAGGTTCTGGGTTAGGAAAAGCTGGGAGCTGTGGCTTACACTCAAAGTGGCAAGGGAACTCAGCAGCTAGCTAGTGAAACAGAGAATGGGAAAGAATTTTTCTGCCTGGTGCCTAAGGACCTGACTGCAGGAAGTAAAAGTGAAGGTCCCAAACTCAGCTTTTGTGTTTTCTTGCCACGAGCAGGTACTGAGTCAAATGAATGATGAAACAGGGAAAGCAGAGAGAAGGAATTTCAAGGTATGCTTGACAGCCTATGCTGATGGTGTGCGGGTGTGCTTGTAGGGTGAGAATGAGGATGTTTCTTAGAAAGTCATCTCAGCAACTGGGAGGAGCGGATTGGGGTGGGGATAAACATTCTGTTTGAGGTGTCTAAAATTTAAGATGTCAAGTATTTTCAAAGAAAGAATAAGGAGTTGACAGTAGGAACTGATATTCTCATCTGGCAAGCATGGAACAAAGGTGTAAATTTGGAGGGCATCAGTGTGTTGATAACTTTGGTGTGTGAATCTGGTTCTGAGAAGTTCCTCTCCATTCAGGCTCCTGCCAGGAAAGTACTTTACTCCTCTCACTACATCCACCATCCTTCTCCACTTCATGCTTTTTCTCAGGCACAAATACTTTACTTTTGGTTCTGAAAAATGACAGAAGGGTTTTGCCTGCCATTACCTACACTTTTGAAGGTGTTTTTTCTGAACCAAGAGAGTTCTCTACCTTCTAAATTTACTGATAGTTGTCATCATGCATTAAGATACCTGACCAGAGCCTAGCAAGGGTTCACCTTCAACTTGGAGTGCTTTTAGAATGTGCCTCTCAGAGTGAAGTTAGAAGCTATTACTGACTGTGATGTACTGAAGAACTTACTAGGTTAGATTGTTGCTTGCAAAACCTTCTGGATGCTGGAATTAATCAGTCTAGATAGGAAAAAAAAATGATCAAAAACTGTGATTTGTTGTTGTTAGTGCTATGACAAAATAACCTGACAGAAGTACTTCAAAAGCAAAGGAGTGTTGCTTTTGACCCATGGTCTTGGAGGTATCCATCTATCATGGAAGAGAAGCTATGGAGGAGTCTCTCAGCTCACAGCATGTGAAGAGCAGAGAAAGGGAGTCGATGCTGAGCTTTGACTCATTGATATTTCTCCATGTGGGCTTCTAGCCTATCAGATGGTGCCCTCCACATTCAGGTGTGTCTTTGTCCCTGTTAACCCTTTCTGGAATGTTCATAGACACAAAAGGATGTGTGCATCAATTATTCAGGGGCTTCTTTATTCAGTCAGGTCAGCAGTAATGCTACGCTGCAGGCTCAATTATGCCCCCTCGCATTCATGCATTGAAGCTACAATTCTAATGTCACTATTCACCTGTATTTGAGTTAGGTACATTTAATAATCAAGTTAAAATGATGTCATCAGAGTGGTCCTTAGCTGCAACCCAACTGAGTCTTCATTAAAAAAAGAAAGAGAAATGTCATTGTGACATACCAAGGGACAGCTGACATTTAGCCATGTAATGACAAAGATGACCTTGAAAACCCACAGCAAGAAGGTGACATGTGCAAGCCAAACAGATAAGCTTTGGGGAAGGCATCCTGTCAGCACTTTGATCTTAGACTTATGGCCTTCACAGTGGAAAGAAAAGAAATCTCTATTCATTGAAGCACACAGCCCGTGTTGTCTTTTAGTAGGACTCACTCATCATAAGAAATTCAGTTCTTAACATCTCTGTATTTATGAAAGGCTTTCTAACGTTGAAATGTTTGGTAGCATTCTCCAAAGAATGAAGAAAGTGAATTAACAGATTTTTTAAAGCACCATAAATTAAAAAAATATTTTATATAGTTATTACCCTCTTCATTTTGTACTCTAACACACTTGTGCATCTGTTTGAATTGCTGACAGCTTTAACTTCACCTCAATTCAGATACAACCAGAGATTGGCTTGTTCATCTTACAGCTTACAATAAGTTTTACCCTACTCAGAGCTCTATCACAGGATTCCCCCAGCACTCACTCTATTGAAAAAAGAGCATAATCAGAAAAAAAATTGAGAGGCTTGTCTGTGAAGGAATTATCAGATTTCTGTATACTATTTGTAAGATGCTACTGCTGAGTGATGAAAGAAAACTAGTGTGCCCCAGAAAGGAGCTGTGGCAGAAAGCCTCATTTATAGAGATTACTAGAATCTTTTGAATAAATGAGAAAGTTTTCTTTTTGAGGGTGGTAAGTTTATATTACATATTATCTGTGATGGTTAGTGTCTACTGTCAATCTAGTAAAATCTAGAATCACTTGGTAGATGGACCACTATGGGGGGTTATCATGATTATATGAGTTAAGGTAGTAATATCCACCAACTGTGGGTGGTATCATTCTCTAGGCAGGGATCTTCATGAATAGGTAAAAGTGGAGAGCAAGTTGAGCAAGGAAGCATGCATGAGGGCCTTGCTCTCTGTTCCAGATTATACGTGTGTGTATCCTTAAGTTTCTGCCATCAAAACATAATCTGGTTTTGGTTGGTGTCACATGTTTTTAATTATAACAATGCGACACAGATTCAGAAACATAGTAACTCCAGGCCAAATTGACCTAACTGGTACGGATCTTATCTCAAAGTACAGTGAAACAAAGAAAAATCAAACATTCAAAAAACAAGAACAAGTAGGACAAAACAAGAAACAGGGCAGGAGCCTACCATAGAGGGCCTCTGAAAGACTACTTAGCAGTGTATCAAAGCAAATGCTGAGTCTCATAACCAAACTTTGGGCAAAGTGCAGGGAATCATATGAAAGAAGGGGGAGTTAGTAAGACCTGGAGAGCACAGGAGCACCATGAGGACCAAATATATCTGCGCACAGGGGTCTTCTCTGAGACTGATACTCCAACCAAGGACCTTGTTTGGATATAACCTAGAACCTCTGCTCGGATGTAGCCCATAGTAGCTCAGTATAAAAGTGGGTTTCCTAGTAAGGGGAACAGGGACTGTCTTTGACATGAACTCACTGGTGAGCTCTTTGACCTTCCCCCCTCCCCTGAGGGAGGAACAGCCTTGCTAGGCCACAGAAGAGGGCATTGCTCCAAGTCCTGATGAGACCTGATAAACTGGGGTCAGATGGAAGAGGAGGAGGACCTCCCCTATCAGTGGACTTAGGGAGGGGCAGGGAGGAGATGAAAGAGGGAGGGTGGGATTGGGAAGGAATGAAGGAGGGAGCTATACCTGGGATACAAAGTAAATAACCTGTAATTAATATAAAAAATAAAAATTAAAAAATAAATTTAAAAAAAACAAGAACAAAAACAGAAATGCATGATCACCCCTAAGAGGTAACTGCTATCTTACTGGCTATAAAGGGGCTTTGAATAAGGGCCTTGCTCTTTCTTTAGCTTTGACTTACTCTTTTTTACACCATCATTGGCTGGCATGGTCCTTCATCTTTTACCCAAACCTTTTAGGAAAAAGACTTGAATAGTACATTTTCAATGGTTTTCTATGCCTATTACTTTAGTTTAAAAAGAGTTATCCTTGTAATATTTTTGTTTGAATTTCAAAAAAAAATTAAGTTCATTTGAAGATTACAGGAAATTTCAGAATGCCAACTTTTATGTAGAGCAAGCATTGAAATTCTTGCTCACCAAAACGACCAGCTAAATAGATTTCTAGTCAGATGGTGTTCCATCACTGGGACAATGACTGCATTTCCTCCTTGATGTCTAATAGTAATTTCCTTTGATAATGACCGACAAGTATGCACTTACTACTTAGAATCTTGCTCTTTGTATCTAACTTTTGGGGGTGCTAGTTTTTTCTTGTAACTTCTTATTACTAGGGTCTCTTGTTAGGTAGGTAAGTTGGTAGGTAGCTAAATATTAGAAGTGGTGGTGGCTTTAATGAGACATGACTCTGATAGGTTCATTTATTTTAACACTTGGTCCGCACTGTATGGAATTTTTTGGAAAGGTTATTGAAGCATTAGGAGACAGAGCCTTGATGGAAGAAGTGTGTCACTGGGGTAGGCTTTGAGATTTCACAGCTTTACTCTTTGAGTTCACACTCTGCTTTTCTGAGTGGATAAAGATACGACTTTCAGCTTTCTGGTCTGGTTGCCTTTTGCCATCCCTCCCCCACCATTACGGACTCTCCCTCTGGAAATAGGTCCCAAATAAACTCTTCCTTCCATAAGTCATTTTTGATGATTGTTTTATTACATCACTAAAAAGTATCTGATACAGCAGGCATGTAGTGCATGCAGGTGAACCCCTCCCTCATAATTAGAAGCTCATAAAATGAAACATTGGTATTTTAGGACTCTAATTACAAGTCAGAAGAATGGGAGCTATAGCTGGTGCTCTGGGAGAGGATGTGACATCCTGAACTGCTATGAAGGTTATTAATTGTTTTAGCCTTCTAACTATCTAATCTTGTTTTGGGTTGCCTTAAATCTTGTAAAATTACTATCTGGCAAGAAGCTTTCAAATCAAGAACATGGACATATGTTTGGCCCTTCCTATAAAAGTAAAATGGTCAGTCCTTTAGACAGGGAATCTCCCAGAGGAAGCTGCTTTCTTCCTGAAGCTTTTGAGATAATCTAAAGCCTCAAATGCATATCTGAATGAAGATCATTTAGTCTTAGTCACTGTAAACTCTCAGTTGGAGAGCAGACTTCCCTTTGCTCTGCAATAAACATTCTCTTCATTGTTTTCTATGTGCTTTATCTAAGCTCTTCTGATGGACAGTTATTCTCAATCACCTTCACATCTCATAAGAAGCTCATTTTTACACATGGTATTCCCAAAATTAATGCTTTTATGACCTGTATCAACCACATTTTAGATTTTATAATCAATTAATTGGGTACATATAACAAGTGGTCACTAACTAAAAATGTGTGGCAGATGATTCTTTATGGACTTGAACAAATGCCTGCATTACTTCAAATATTAGCAACTATGATGCATAATGAGTATTCCATAGAAAAAAAGGGTTCTATATATTTTAATTTATCACTGTCATTGTCTTCCAGTGACAGCACATTTCTTGATGTAAGATTGTAGACAGAGTGAGAGAGACTCATTAAGCAACCAGTCCTGGCAATCATTAAAGCTCAATCATATCTAAAGTTGAAAAGTGATCTCAAATGTGTTGCTGCATGATATTCCTTTTTAAATTACTCACTAACTGATAAACATGTTCTCTGCATTCCAGCAGTTTCATAAGTGAGAACAAGTTTTTATCCAACTACCTAAAATACTAGATTTCTGGAAACAACAGGGGAAACCGCAAAGCCACAACAGTAGTTTCAAAGCCATCAATTGTAACACCCCCTCAAATTACTCTGCCCAGCTCTCAGCTGATCTGCTTTGAAATAACAGTTGCCAAACACTTACTCTGTCACGTAAGGAAAATAAAACCACAGTTCCCTGCCACTTGGTTTGGTGATTGTGTAGTATCCTTCTACCGCAAAACTCAAGTGCATCCATTTGCTTGGCAAACACAAAGAAGTGAGCTATAGCTCTGTAGGTTGGGTACTTGTATCAGCTATCCCCAAGGGCTCAGGAAGTCTATCTCAACTTGTTTCATATGGAGTGGGAAATGTCCAGTGCAGGTGTTTGAAGACTGTTTCCTAGCAGTTGCCACTTAGCACATTGAAAGCATGGGTAAGACATTTTACCCTGTGAATTAGTTCCTTTATCTGTGGTGAAAATACTATTATATGAGGGACATGTGCATGATACAGTATGATGATCCTGGGATGATTGATGAGAGACGAAAGAGCAAAGAGAATAGATCGGAGGCAAACTTCCATTGACCAAAGGCACAGAAAACTCATAATAGGGCTTGCCAAAGGTTTTATGATTCAGGCTATCCAGAGGCACTTTTACTGACTTGCATAACTTCGTGTTTATTGTTAATTTGTCTTTTGATTTATTTATTATAGCTCAACAATAGCATCTTGGGTGATAAAAGTTATACCACATTTTAATTCTCTGTCAGCTGTTAAAAAGCCACCGTCCATGTTGTTTAGCTTCTTTAGGAGTATAGATTTTAGTATGTTTATCCTATATTACATGTCTACTAACCACTTATGAGTGAGTATATACCATGTGTGTCTTTCTGTTTCTGGGTTACCTCACTTAAGATGATCTTTTCTAGTTCTCACCATTTGCCTGCAAATTTCATGATTTCCTTGTTGTTAATAGCCGAATAGTATTTCATTGTGTAAATGTACAACAATTTCTGTATCCATTCCCTCTGTTGAGGGATATCTAGGTTGTTTCCAGGTTTTGGTAATTACAAATAGAGCTGCTACAAACATGTTTGAGCAAATGTCCTTGTTGTATAGTTGAACATATTTCGAATATATGCCTAGGAGTGGTATAGCAAGATGCTCAATCCTCCCTCAGAAGGGCAAACACAATAGACATCTGAAGCAAGAGAAGACAGGGAACAGGACAGGAGCCTGCACAGAGGACCTCTGAAAGACTCTACTGATAGAGGTATCGAAGCAGAGGCTGAGACTGATAGCCAAACTTTGGGCAGAATTCATGGAATTCTATGAAAGAAGGGGGAGATAGAAAGACCTGGAGGGGACAGGAGCTCCACAAGGAGACCAACAGAGCCAGCCCTGGGGCCCCTGAAGAGACTGATACCACAACCAAGGACAATGCATGGAAAGGACTTAAAACCCTGGCTCAGATGTAGCCCATAGACTCAGTCTCTAATAGGGTCCATAGTAAGGGAAACAGGAGCTGTCTCTGGCATGAACTCAGTGGCAGGCTCTCTGATCACCTCCCCCAGGGGAGATGCAGCCTTCCTAGGCCACAGAGGAAGACAGTGCAGCCAGCCCTGATGAGACCTGATAGGGTTGGGTCAGATAGAAGGAAGGGGAGGAGGCCACCCCTATCAGTGGGTTAGGGGAGGAGCATGGGGGAGAAGAGGGAGGGAGGGTGGAATTGGGAGAAGATAAGGGAGAGGGCCACAGCCAGCATACAAATTGAACAAATTGTAATAAATGATAATAATATTTTTGAAAAGCTACTCTCACAGGACATCAGCTATAAGAGAGCAAAACTTTTAAATAATATAATAAAAAATAATAGTGCCAATAGAAAATTTCTAAAACGCTATGCTTTATATTATATATTTTTACAGAAGAAGTTTAAAATTCATATCATATGATCCAGAATTGTACTGCAATGTACACAGTTGGGTTTTGCTAGCTGGGGAGGAACAGACCCATCCAGGACTTTTCTAGGTTACCTGGTCCCTTATATCAAATCACACAATAATTAGGCATGAGCCACAGGTAAAGTCCATGGACTATTTATATGAATGAATACAATGAAAATTCCATGTAAGTATACTGTTCAGGGAATAATGACAAGAAAAATTTGACACATGGCTGTTCCAAAGTGAGATGGGTCCAGAGTGGTGGTTCAGTGAAAAAATGTGCTTGCTGTGCAAGTCTTGCTAATTGAGCTCAATCCTTGGATCCCACTAAAAGCTGGATGCGAAGGCACACAGTCATATCCCTAGGAATCCTGTCAAGAGAGGGCAATAAATATCAGAGAGCTGACTAGAAGCTTGACTTTACGGAGCAGCAGAATCAAGAGTGGAGATCCCACCTTTACAAGGTAGAAGGGGAGACTGACCCCTGAAAGTTGTACTATGACCTGTCCACGCACACTAATAATAGACTAATTTAAATCAGTGAAAGAACAAAACCAAAGTGAGGGAAGCTCGCACTACAAAATCCACGAGTCCTCACCAAGGACAAAAAGATGGAGATATTTTTCTTTAATAGCTTGCTTTCTCACCAGTAGGCGATGATTATTCTAGAATTTCTATCAAATAAACTGTGTTGTTAGAATTGACTTTTCCTGTTTTCTTTACCTATGAGAACAATTGCAAGGTCGCATGTCGCCCATTTTACCTATATTCTGTACTGTGTGCTGCTCTACACATGTCTGGGTGGGACAGGGACAGAGGCAGATTTTAGAACCATCACTGCCCTTTCAAGTCCCTTCTGAAGGAAGGCCCATAGAAACTACCTGGGCTCAGCGGTTGTCTTTATGATTATAATTCCTAGAGCAAATGCAGAATATGATAACATAACAAGAATAATGTTTCGTGGTTTTGATCAAAGGAAATATATAGCCTGAGGACAGCTTTGTAGTTTTCTGGGATCTGGAGAGCCCCAGCAGGCTTCTCTAGATGCTATGGGTGCCTCAAATAGCAGCATCCAAAGCAGGGACTAGGGAAGAACGTCAGCCTGCATGGCAGACATGACAAGAGCCGACACCGGTGTGGCTGTCATGGAAAACAGCAAGGAAAGTATTTGCATTCTTGCTTTTTAGGTTTGTGTATCTGCTTGTCCTCATTTCTTACAGATTTCTGGAGGATGAGACTTATGTGCAGCAAAGGGCACTCTGTGTGCCTGGGATGGGATTGGTCATCTCCAAAAGTAAGATTCGCACCTCTGTGGACTCATTGTTTTTCAATAGTGTTGGTGGGAAATACATGCCAGGATATTTCTTTCTAAAACATTTCTGTTGCTGTTGCAGCATTAAACATTTTATGTGGTATACATGAAGATAATGCACTACACATCTCAAAAAGCCCAAAGAAAGGGATTAAATATTCCTCACCCTAAAGAAATTATAACACATCATGGGGTGCCCCAGAAATATATACTGCTTTTGTAATTTCATAAAGCAACAGTTGAAAGTTACATTTAAATAAATCTATAGACTAGGAAAGATAGCAAAGGTCTCACATGTCTCACAGGTCTCCTGTCTTCTTTTATTACACGATGTATGAATTGTCAAATTATTTCTAACTGAGGAGATAAAAACCAGGATGCCTGTGGAAAGCAAGGTTCAAAGCTGCCCAGTTTGATCAGTTTCAGCTTTGTGAAGATGCAAGAGATTATCACCAAAATTCCAATGTGGCTATTTTGCTATCCAGACAAGTAATCCCAAAGAAGTAATGGACTTCCACGCTAGAACTGCCTTTCAGCACAAATATATGCCACTTTGTCTGACATGCTAAAATAAAAATAATAGTTCAAATGTCTGAGATGCCGAAAAGAACACTGTGATTGAATCACAATCATGGTGTAAGCACAGAAACACCATGCAATTAGGTTGTGGCAATAAGGAAAAGAAGAAAGAAAACAAACAGAAAACAGAGATGCCCTCTCCTTCGAAAGTTCATAAGCCTATATCAGTGTGTCTCATTTTTATTTATAAAGATAGAAACAAAATTTCTTTATCTTTAAGTGCTGAGCTGGTAGGACGATGATGGAACAGAGCACAGACATTAACCTGCAGGTCCATCTGCCAATTTCACCACCTCTCCTGAAACAAATGCCTGTTGTGAGTTTAAAGCCTTCACAGACTGGAAGACGTCAGGGAAGACACAGGCTAATGGCAGGAACCTCGTAATTAATGACTGACACAAGAGCCTCAGCTAAAGAGTGAGAATTCAAAGCCATGTAAGGAAGAGAGCCACTACCTCATAATAATAACTCAACCCGAAGGTTTTCACAGCTGGCATGTCAATTTGCCATTGGGGCTCCCATAAGCTGCTAATATGTCACATTTTCTAGTCGCAAACACAGAGGGCTTAAAGAGCTTAATGACAATCACATTCACCAGGTTCCGTGCCTACCCCACAGGAGCAATTAGCTAATTGTCCATTAAGTATTTGGAAATGAATAGACTGAAAGCCAGAATTTTGACATAGTGGCTTTGACTTGAAGGTAATGTTTGATGTTTGTCTAATAGTACCAGTCATAAAATAGTGCATGTTGTGTGTTACGTGTGGAGAGAGATGCTTGGCTTTCTCACACACAAATGTATCCTATTTCAGGTTCTACTTGTCGTCACTGAACACATGCCAGGGGTACAAGTGTCTTTAAAGTGTCACTATTATAAGTGTCCCTATTAACACTGTTGTTTTGTACAATATGTTTAGAATGCTCAATTTTTGAATTCATATTTTCTGAAATATTTGATATTTTTAAAAAAGGGCATTTAAATCTGTACCAACAATAAAATTTGTACCACTGATATTATTTACGCATTTTATTTAATTTTTCTTTGGGTAGAGGTGTAGAACATACAATAGTTGACCTCTAAAGATCACCAAGGAAGATTCTCATCAATCAAATCGTTCCCATTGTGGAAGCCAGCTCTTTGCCTGCTGTATGCCTCCGAATTTCCCAGCTGCCACTAGATGGCAGCATTTAAGGAGTGGCCAGAGGGATTTTTGTTGTTTTTGCTTTTGTTTTTCTTTTCTTTTTGTCTCTGTTTTGCTTTCCTTTCCTTTTTCCTCTTGTCTTTGGTTGTTGTTTGTTTGTTTGTTTAGAATCTTCCCTGGGACTGTATCTTCCACAGCTAGTGTCCTTTGTGCTTTGATGTACTCCAATCCAATGAGGATACAATACACAGTCTTCACCCCTGTTTCCTCAACAGAAAAGAGCAGTAGAACGCTTTGGGGTGGCAGAAGAAATAGCTCCTGACTGATTTGGCAGTTGACTTCAAACTGAGGTTCAGAGCTGCTGGGCCATCTCCACTGAGTTAGTCAGGTTTCTATTTCCATGATAAACACCTTAGCCAAAAGCATTTTTTCGGAAAAGTGTTGATTTCATTTCACACATTACAGTCCATCACTGAGAGAAGTGAAGACAGGAACCTAGAGAAAAAAAAAACAAAAAACAAAAAACAAAAACAAAAAACAAAAAACTGAAGCAGAGACCAAGGAGGGGTGATTCTTAATGGCTTGCTTAGTTTGCTTTTTAATGTACCCCAAGACCACCTATCTAGGGATGGCACCTCCCACAGTGGACTAGGCTCTTCCACGTCAATCATCAAGCAAGAAAATTCCCCCACAGGCTTGCCTACAGGACAGTCTGATAGAGGCATTATTTCAATTTAGGTTTCCTCTTCTCAGATGACTCTAGTTTATGACAAGTTGACAAAAAATTTTACCAACACATCAACCAAGCCTAATTCTTTTATCTGTGTACCACACCTGACCAAACACAGAGAATGCCACTCCTTCAGGGGTAATTATGGCTTCCTCCCTGGCCACTCTAAATCTCAATATTACAACAGCCAGACACCATCATTAATGAGTATTACTATTCCGGCGGAGGCGTTTCCGTGACCAATACCTCACAGTCAGGAGCCATACCTCTATTTCACAATGGGGTTTTCTCACTCAAACAAGCATTCACCTCACCCTGCCCCAGAGCCAAGCAAAGCAGGGCCGGAACGTCCTCACACAGGGCTATTCAAAATGTCTACCAAGGGCACAACATTCAGCCAGGTGCATCTGTGGACCACATCCTAGTGGTTTTGTGTAGCTCCAGTGACATTCTAATATGGAGGACATGCTCAGCATTGCATTGCCTCCAAAATAGAATATGCCCACCTGGGAGCACCTGAGTTTGTAAAGAGCAAAGGGACAAGCATATA